>NW_028225732.1:0-186140 GCF_052327205.1 Somniosus microcephalus
GGGAGAGGAGAGAGAGAGAGGAGAGAGAGAGGCGGGGAGAGAGAGAGAGAGAGAGAGAGAGACAGGTGAGAGAGAGAGAGAGAGAGACGCAGGGAGAGAGAGAGAGAGAGAGGCGGGGGAGAGAGAGAGAGAGATACAGGGAGAGAGAGCACGGGGGGAGAGAGAGAGAGAGAGAGAGAGACGCAGGGAGAGAGAGAGAGACGCAGGGAGAGAGAGAGACCGCAGAGAGAGGAGAGAGAGACGCGGGGGAGAGAGAGAGAGAGAGAGAGAGGACGCGGGGAGAGAGAGAGAGGGCGAGAGAGAGAGAGAGGCGCGGGGAGAGAGAGACGGAGAGAGAGAGAGGGAGGCGCGGGGAGGAGAGGGAGAGAGAGAGAGAGAGGCGCGGGGAGAGAGAGGGAGAGAGAGAGGGAGGCGCGGGGAGGAGAGAGAGGGAGAGAGAGAGGGAGGCGCGGGGAGAGAGAGGGAGAGAGAGAGGAGGCGCGGGGAGAGAGAGGGAGAGGAGAGAGGGAGGCGCAGGGAGAGAGAGGGAGGAGAGAGAGGGAGGCGCAGGGAGAGAGAGGAGGCGCAGGGAGAGAGAGGGAGAGAGAGAGGGAGGCGCAGGGAGAGAGAGAGGGAGAGAGAGAGGGAGGCGCAGGGAGAGAGAGGGAGAGAGAGAGGGAGGCGCAGGGAGAGAGAGAGGAGGCGCAGGGAGAGAGAGGGAGAGAGAGAGGGAGGCGCAGGGAGAGAGAGGGGAGAGAGAGAGGGAGGCGCAGGGAGAGAGAGAGGGAGAGAGAGAGGGAGGCGCAGGGAGAGAGAGAGGAGAGAGAGAGGGAGGCGCAGGGAGAGAGAGGGAGAGAGAGAGGGAGGCGCAGGGAGAGAGAGGGAGAGAGAGAGGGAGGCGCAGGGAGAGAGAGGGAGAGAGAGAGGGAGGCGCAGGGAGAGAGAGGGGAGAGAGAGAGGGAGGCGCAGGGAGAGAGAGGGAGGAGAGAGAGGGAGGCGCAGGGAGAGAGAGGGAGAGAGAGAGGAGGCGCAGGGAGGAGAGAGGGAGAGAGAGAGGAGGCGCAGGGAGAGGAGAGGGAGAGAGAGAGGGGAGGCGCAGGGAGAGAGAGGGAGAGGCGCAGGGAGAGAGAGGGAGGCGCAGGGAGAGAGGGAGAGGCGCAGGGAGAGGGAGAGGGGAGGCGGAGGGAGAGGCGCAGGGAGAGAGAGGAGGCGCAGGGAGAGAGGAGAGGCGCAGGGAGAGGGAGAGCGCAGGGAGAGGGAGAGCGCAGGGAGAGGGAGAGGCGCAGGGAGAGAGAGAGTCGCAGGGAGAGGGAGAGGCGCAGGGAGAGAGGAGAGACGCAGGGAGAGAGAGAGACGCAGGGAGATGGGAGAGACGCAGGGATGAGAGAGAGACGCGAGGGAGAGAGAGAGACGCAGGGAGAGAGAGAGAGCGCAGGGAGAGAGAGGAGACGCAGGGAGAGAGAGAGACGCAGGGAGAGAGAGAGAGACGCAGGGAGAGAGAGAGACGCAGGGAGGAGAGAGAGACGCAGGGAGAGGAGAGAGGAGGAGACGCAGGGCGAGAGAGAGAGACGCAGGGAGAGAGAGAGAGACGCAGGGAGGAGAGAGAGAGACGCAGGGAGAGAGAGAGAGACGCAGGGAGAGAGAGAGAGACGCAGGGAGAGAGAGAGAGAGACGCAGGGGAGAGAGAGACGCAGGGAGAGAGAGAGAGACGCAGGGAGAGAGAGAGGAGACGCAGGTGAGAGAGAGAGACGCAGGAGAGAGAGAGAGACGCAGGGAGAGAGAGAGAGACGCAGGAGAGAGAGAGAGACGCAGGGAGAGAGAGAGAGACGCAGGGAGAGAGAGAGAGACGCAGGGAGAGAGAGAGAGACGCAGGGAGAGAGAGAGAGACGCAGGGAGAGAGAGACGCAGGGAGAGAGAGAGACGCAGGGAGAGAGAGAGAGGCAGGGAGAGAGAGAGAGGCAGGGAGAGAGAGAGAGGCAGGGAGAGAGAGAGAGGCAGGGAGAGAGAGAGAGAGGCAGGGGAGAGAGAGAGAGAGGCAGGGAGAGAGAGAGAGGCAGGGAGAGAGAGAGAGGCAGGGAGAGAGAGAGAGGCAGGGAGAGAGAGAGGCAGGGAGAGAGAGACGCAGGGAGAGAGAGACGCAGGGAGAGAGAGAGACGCAGGGAGAGAGAGAGACGCAGGAGAGAGAGAGAGACGCAGGGAGAGAGAGAGACGCAGGGAGAGAGAGAGACGCAGGGAGAGAGAGAGACGCAGGGAGAGAGAGACACGCAGGGAGAGAGAGAGACGCAGGGAGAGAGAGAGACGCAGGGAGAGAGAGAGACGCAGGGAGAGAGAGACGCAGGGAGAGAGAGAGACGCAGGGAGAGAGAGAGACGCAGGGAGAGGAGAGAGACGCAGGGAGAGAGAGAGACGCAGGGAGAGAGAGAGACGCAGGGAGAGAGAGAGACGCAGGGAGAGAGAGAGACGCAGGGAGAGAGAGAGACGCAGGGGAGAGAGAGAGACGCAGGGAGAGAGAGAGACGCAGGGAGAGAGAGAGAGAGACGCAGGGAGAGAGACGCAGGGAGAGAGAGAGACGCAGGGAGAGAGAGAGACGCAGGGAGAGAGAGAGACGCAGGGGAGAGAGAGAGAGACGCAGGGAGAGAGACACAGGGAGAGGGAGAGACGCAGGGAGAGGGAGAGACGCAGGGAGAGGGAGAGACGCAGGAGAGAGAGAGACGCAGGGAGAGAGAGAGACGCAGGGAGAGAGACGCAGGGAGAGAGAGAGACGCAGGGAGAGAGAGAGACGCAGGGAGAGAGAGAGACGCAGGGAGAGAGAGAGACGCAGGGAGAGAGAGAGACGCAGGGAGAGAGAGAGACGCAGGGAGAGAGAGAGACGCAGGGAGAGACGCAGGGAGAGAGAGACGCAGGGAGAGAGAGAGACGCAGGGAGAGAGAGAGACGCAGGGAGAGAGAGAGACGCAGGGAGAGAGAGAGACGCAGGGAGAGAGAGAGACGCAGGAGAGAGAGAGACGCAGGGAGAGAGAGAGACGCAGGAGAGAGAGAGGACGCAGGAGAGAGAGAGACGCAGGGAGGGAGAGAGACGCAGGGAGGGAGAGAGACGCAGGGAGAGAGAGAGACGCAGGGAGAGAGAGAGAGACGCAGGGAGAGAGAGAGACGCAGGGAGAGAGAGAGACGCAGGGAGAGAGAGAGACGCAGGGAGGGAGAGAGACGCAGGGAGGGAGAGAGACGCAGGGAGGGAGAGAGACGCAGGGAGGGAGAGAGACGCAGGGAGAGAGAGAGACGCAGGGAGAGAGAGAGACGCAGGGAGAGAGAGAGACGCAGGGAGAGAGAGAGAGAGAGACGCAGGGAGAGAGAGAGACGCGGGGGAGAGAGAGAGAGAGAGAGAGAGACGCAGGGAGAGAGAGAGAGAGACGCAGGGGAGAGAGAGAGACGCAGGGAGAGAGAGACGTAGGGAGAGAGAGAGAGAGACGCAGGGGAGAGAGAGAGAGAGAGACGCAGGGGAGAGAGAGAGACGCAGGGAGAGAGACACAGAGACGCAGGGAGAGAGAGAGAGAGAGACACGGGGAGAGAGAGAGAGAGAGAGAGAGAGAGACGCAGGGAGAGAGAGACGCAGGGGAGAGAGAGAGAGAGATGCAGGGAGAGAGACACAGAGAGACGCAGGGAGAGAGACACAGAGAGACGCAGGGAGAGAGAGAGAGACACAGGGGAGAGAGAGAGAGAGACGCAGGGAGAGAGAGAGAGAGAAACGCAGGGAGAGAGAGAGACACGGGGAGAGAGAGAGAGAGAGACGCAGGGAGAGAAACACAGGGGGGTGAGAGAAAGAGAGAGAGAGAGAGAGAGAGACGCAGGGAGAGGGAGAGAGAGAGAGAGAGGCAGGGAGGGAGAGAGAGAGAGAGAGAGAGACGCAGGGAGAGGGAGAGAGAGAGAGAGAGAGAGAGGCAGGGAGGGAGAGAGAGAGAGCGAGGATCACCACCATTGCATCTCCAAAACAAATAAACACAGACCCTTACCCAGCCCCGACCCCCCACCGCCCCGACCATCCCTCCCCCGCCGTCACATCAGCTGTTGGGACGAGGCGAAAGGTGATGAACCCCGAGGCAGGACTCGGTACCCGCTCCCGAGGCCCGGCCCGCCACAGGGCAAGTGGGCACAGGCCTGGTGCAGGCCTCAGCCTGGGCTGGGGACCCCGCGGGTGGGGAGCCGGGGATTTGGGGGGTAAATATGCAAACTGAAAGTCAAGTGCGGTCGAGATCTGGGGGATTAAAGTTCGGCCGCAGCGCAAGGAGCAGGTGGGGCCGGAATTCGGGGAATGAATCACGGCTGCTGCATTTCAGCCCTGCTCCCAACATCCACAAACAAGGCCTCACGCCCAGGCTGGCCATGTGGGGCGGGGAGCCTCTCACCCAGGCTGGCCATGTGGGGCGGGGGGCCTCTCACCCAGGCTGGCCATGTGGGGCGGGGGCCTCTCACCCAGGCTGGCCATGTGGGGCGGGGGCCTCTCACCCAGGCTGGCCATGGTGGTGGCCTCTCACCCAGGCTGGCCATGGGGGCGGGGAGCCTCTCACCCAGGCTGGCCATGGGGGCGGGGGAGCCTCTCACCCAGGCTGGCCATGGGGGCGGGGAGCCTCTCACCCAGGCTGGCCATGGTGGTGGCCTCTCACCCAGGGTGGCCATGGGGGCAGGGAGCCTCTCACCCAGGCTGGCCATGTGGGCGGGGAGCCTCTCACCCAGGCTGGCCATGGGGGCGGGGAGCCTCTCACCCAGGCTGGCCATGTGGGGCGGGGGAGCCTCTCACCCAGGCTGGCCATGGGGGCGGGGAGCCTCTCACCCAGGCTGGCCATGGGGGCGGGGAGCCTCTCACCCAGGCTGGCCATGGGGGCGGGGAGCCTCTCACCCAGGCTGGCCATGTGGGCGGGGAGCCTCTCACCCAGGCTGGCCATGGGGGCGGGGAGTCTCTCACCCAGGCTGGCCATGGGGGCGGGGAGCCTCTCACCCAGGCTGGCCATGGGGGCGGGGAGCCTCTCACCCAGGCTGGCCATGGGGGCGGGGGCCTCTCACCCAGGCTGGCCATAGTGGGGGTGGGGGGGGTGTGGGCGGGCACAGATTGAGGGGGAATTTGTCGCTCGCAGTGTTTGCTGCCCTGGGACCACGAGAAACATTCAACACATTCGTACCAAATTCCTCTCCTACTGGTGACAATTTATTTTAAACCGGGTCCACTCCCCCGCCTTGCCCAGCAGGCAAAGGATTTCAGCCGCACGCATGAAGTGTTCGCGCACAGGGCCGAACCAACAGGCTCACAGTTCAAGTATTTTACCACTTCCTTCTCTCCTGAAGTTGCAGATTAAACCGATCGTCGTCCCCACACAAGTTCCCAGCGGGGTCACTGGGCAGTGATCAGGAGCAGGAACCCTGGCTGATATCCCCTCTCTCTAACCCAGGGGTCACTGGACAGTGATCAGGAGCAGGAACCCTGGCTGATTTCCCCATCTCTCTAACCCAGGAGTCACTGGACAGTGATCAGGAGCAGGAACCCTGGCTGATTTCCCCATCTCTCTAACCCAGGGGTCACTGGACAGTGATCAGGAGCAGGAACCCTGGCTGATTTCCCCTCTCTCTAACCCAGGGGTCACTGGGCAGTGATCAGGAGCAGGAACCCTGGCTGATTTCCCCTCTCTCTAACCCAGGGGTCACGGGGCAGTGATCAGGAGCAGGAACCCTGGCTGATTTCCCCTCTCTCTAACCCAGGGGTCACTGGACAGTGATCAGGAGCAGGAACCCTGGCTGATTTCCCCTCTCTCTCTAACCCAGGGGTCACGGGGCAGTGATCAAGAGCAGGAACCCTGGCTGATTTCCCCTCTCTCTAACCCAGGGGTCACGGGGCAGTGATCAGGAGCAGGAACCCTGGCTGATTTCCCCTCTCTCTAACCCAGGGGTCACGGGACAGTGATCAGGAGCAGGAACCCTGGCTGATTTCCCCTCTCTCTAACCCAGGGGTCACTGGACAGTGATCAGGAGCAGGAACCCTGGCTGATTTCCCCTCTCTCTAACCCAGGGGTCACTGGGCAGTGATCAGCAGCAGGAACCCTGGCTGATTTCCCCTCTCTCTAACCCAGGGGTCACTGGACAGTGATCAGGAGCAGGAACCCTGGCTGATTCCCCTCTCTCTAACCCAGGGGTCACTGGACGGTGATCTGGGTCTATCTGATGCATGTCTCGGTGACGGAGCCCATGGATGGAAAACTGAGACCCGTTAAAGTACAAGAGATCAGAAAGTATTATTAAAAGATGGAGTTCAAGAGATTTGTTGTATACGTGAGCTGGACACAGGGCTGAGTCCGATTGGAGTTCCCTGTCTCCCACACTCCCTGACCAACAGAGGAAAGTAAACATTGCTCAGGTCTTCCCCGGAATGTGGAAAGTTAAGGGATGTTTTGATTGTTTTTTTTTAGGATTGTGATCGGAATTGACAGGGTAGATAGAGAAAACTTTTTCCATTGGTGGGGCACTCTCGGACGAGGGGGCATACAATACAATACAATACAATACAATTCGCTTTATTGGCATGATAAGGTACATCTTATGTTGCCAAAGCATCAAAATACATTTATGGTTGAACACATAAACGCGGTTCCATTCATACAGTGTATAAACAGGTATATCCCTGAGTTTATAAATATATTTTCGCCTTGTTTATATATACTCTTGTCTTAGTTTACTGGTTGTCCCTCTGTTCATGGCAAGCTGTAACATAGTGTGCCGCCAGTGTTACACAGCTTCTCTCCTCCCCCAGTAGGAAAGGGAGTTTTTGGTTGTCAGTCAGATTTCTGAATTCAGGGCATATTTGTGAGAATTTTTGATAGAAATTCTCTCTGATTCCCCGATACTTTCCACAGGCTGTGAGGAAGTGCATCTCTGCCTCAACCACTCCCTGACTGCAGTGAGAGCATATCCTGTCTTCTCTTGGCAGCCTGGTCTGCCTGTGTCTGCCTTTTTCGATCGCCAGGCCATGCTCGCTAAGTCCGTACCTTGTCAAGGTTCCTCTCAGTCCGCTATCCTCTACCATGGTCAGGCAATCAGCTATGTTGTATTGTCTGTTTAGGGCCAAGTAGCAATTGAGTTTGCTTTGGGTTTTTGTTGTCTCTGCCCAATATGACAGATACCCTTCCTTTTGCCTAGCGACGACTGTGCTGGGTCGAACTCTCCGTGCTACCCTGTCACTGTCCTGGGGCTGGTCACCGCCAGTATTGTTATCAGCTACTTTATTGAGTCCCAGGACTAGTTGACTGAGGGTATTCTTCTCCATGGTCAGCTCTTGGCACTTCAGGGCGTCGCAGCGATAGCATTGGGGGTTGCTCACCTGTAGGTGACTCCAAAATTTGGTGGCTCTTCCTTGGACAGCGACCACTAATGGGTATTGGCCTAGTTCCGCCCCGCATGCGTTGCCTACCGTTTTCCTCTGAGTCCGGAGGACACCCCCACATACACTTAAAATCCAAGCCAGGCCACTCAGGAGAGAAGGTAGGAAACAGTTCTTCACACAAAGGGTGGTGCAAGTGTGGAACACTCTCTCACAAGCAGCAGTCGCTAGTTCAATTAATCATGTTAAAATCGAAGAGCGACAGGTTTTTGCTGGCCAAGGGTGTTAAGGGATAGGGAGCCAAGGCAGGTGGACGGAGTTAGGATACAGGTGAGCCAAGGAGCGGCTCCATCCAGAGCTGCGCTTATATCTCAGGGAGTTGTCCGTGTCTGTGTTCACGTTCACTGCAGCCTGGTCCGTGTTACTCACATCCGATCGCTGGCCAGGAAACATTTCTGAATAGCTTCCTCATCAAGCTGGAAATGGAAATTTTTCTCAATTTTATTTTCCAGCTAGTGTCAGCATCGCACACACCCAGGGCAGGTACAGCACAGGGTTAGATACAGAGTAAAGCTCCCTCTACACTGTCCCATCAAACACTCCCAGGGCAGGTACAGCACAGGGTTAGATACAGAGTAAAGCTCCCTCTACACTGTCCCATCAAACACTCCCAGGGCAGGTACAGCACGGGTTAGATACAGAGTAAAGCTCCCTCTCCACTGTCCCATCAAACACTCCCAGGGCAGGTACAGCACAGGGTTAGATACAGAGTAAAGCTCCCTCTACACTGTCCCATCAAACACTCCCAGGGCAGGTACAGTACGGGTTAGATACAGAGTAAAGCTCCCTCTACACTGTCCCATCAAACACTCCCGGGGCAGGTACAGCACAGGGTTAGATACAGAGTAAAGCTCCCTCTACACTGTCCCATCAAACACTCCCAGGGCAGGTACAGCACGGGGTTAGATACAGAGTAAAGCTCCCTCTACACTGTCCCATCAAACACTCCCAGGGCAGGTACAGCACGGGTTAGATACAGAGTAAAGCTCCCTCTACACTGTCCCATCAATCACTCCCAGGGCAGGTACAGCATGGGTTAGATAAAGAGTAAAGCTCCCTCTACACTGTCCCATCAAACACTCCCAGGGCAGGTACAGCACGGGTTAGATACAGAGTAAAGCTCCCTCTACACTGTCCCATCAAACACTCCCAGGGCAGGTACAGCACGGGTTAGATACAGAGTAAAGCTCCCTCTACACTGTCCCACCAAACACTCCCAGGGCAGGTACAGCATGTGGTAAACCACTGTTATACCTGTCTGTGTCTGTATGTGTATTCCACTAGGTACAGGTCTGGACATGCCTCGGCTGACTCCTCCCACTATTCCAGGTATATAAGTGACTACCTCCCAGTCCCTTAGTATTCTGGACGGGTCGACCACTCGAGACAAGACCTTCATTCTTTAGTTAATAAAAGCCTGGTTGTTACTCGCTTAACCTCAGTCTTTTGAGTAATTGATGGCGCATCAATTTTATTAACTAAATTTTTTATAATGGAGAAGATCCTCACACCAGCATGCCTGGACCTGGACAGTCAGGAAGCGGACGCTTCCACCAAGTTTGCTCACTGGCTCACGTGCTTCGAGACATTCCTGACTGCCTCCACTGCGGTCGAAACGGATGCGGACAAACTGTCTGTCCTGTTCTCCAAGGTGAACCACCGAGTGTACTCAGTCATCCGGGACGCGACCTCGTACACAGCCGCCCTCCAGCTCCTCAAGACCCAGTACACGCGCCCTGTGAACGAAGTATACGCTAGGCACCTTCTGGGGAGTCGCAAGCAACAACCTGGGGAATCGACTGAGGAATACCTCCAAGCACTGTCCGTGCTTGGCCGGGCCTGTGGGTGTAAGGCGGTAACGCCCACTAAGTACACGGAGGAACTGATCCGGGATGCCTTCGTAGCGGGCCACAGGTCCAACTACACCCGACAGCGACTGCTGGAGCAGAGTGACCTCACCCTCGACAAAGCCTCCGAAATCGCAATAACGCTGGACGCAGCCTTCCAGGGCATGGATGCCTACTCCTCTGCACCGTGGACGCCGCGGGGAACGGCAACCTGGGACACGGTAGGACAGCCCCATAGCACCGTGCCACCCCAGCCACAGCCCAACAACGGCCCAATTACCGCAGCAGTGTCCCAAAGCCAGGCAGCAGTATCCCAAGGCCAGAAATGCTACTTCTGTGGCCAGGCCAAACACCCCAGAGCGCGCTGCCCGGCGAAGAATGCGACCTGCTCGGGCTGCGGAAAAAAGGGACACTACGCCAGCGTCTGCAAGGCCAAAGCCACCCCAAACGCCAGCAGCGCCGCGTGTGGGCCGTGCGAGCCGCCATCTTGGGCCCCCAACAGCGCCGCGTGGGGGGCCGTGCGGGCCGCCATCTTGGGCCTCCCCAGCCATGTGCGGACCACCGCAGCAGCAGCCATCTTGGACGACTCCAGCCACATGGGAATCATGGACGCCGCCATCTTGGACACCAGCCGGGACGCAGCAGACCACCAACACCCCCCCCCCCCCATCTGATACCCGCAGCGACACACCGACCCCTATGCTGGCCTCTGTGACGCTGGACCAAACGAGACCGCACCAGCTAGCTCGGTCCAAAATGGACGTTAAGGTAAACGGCCATGCAATAAACTGCCTTTTTGACTCCGGGAGCACAGAGAGCTTCATCCACCCCGACACGGTGCGGCGTTGCTCTCTCCCAGTCCTGCCTGCGCACCAGCGGATTTCTATGGCCTCCGAGTCCCAGTCAGCGGACATTGGCGGCTACTGCGTGGTGACACTCGTAGTAGACGGGACTGTGTTCAATAATTTTAAACTCCTGGTCCTGCCGGACCTCTGCGCTGCCGTTCTACTGGGGTTGGATTTCCAGTGCCACCTCAAAAGCGTTACGATGGCGTACGGTGGCCCCCTCCCCCCACTCACAGTCCGCAGCCAGCAGCCTCCAAATTGCCCGCCGCGCACCAGATGCAACCTCTCCACACTCAGAGTCCCACCCCCCCCCCCACTGTTTGCTAACCTCACCCCCGACTGTAAGCCCATCGCCACAAAGAGCAGGCGATACAGTGCCGGGGACAGGGTTTTCATCAAAACTGAAGTGGAGCGGCTCCTGAAGGAGGGGATTATTGAGGGCAGCTCCAGCCCCTGGCGAGCCCAGGTTGTGGTCGTTAAGACCGGCGAGAAACAACGCCTGGTCATCGACTACAGCCAAACAATAAACCGCTACACCCTGCTGGACGCCTACCCACTCCCCCGCATAGCTGACATGGTCAACCAGATCGCGCAGTACCGCGTCTTTTCGACCATTGACCTGAAATCAGCATACCACCAGCTCCCCATCCGCCCTGAAGACCGCCAGTATACTGCTTTCGAGGCAAACAGCCGCCTCTATCACTTCCTTAGGGTTCCCTTCGGCGTTACCAACGGGGTCTCCGTCTTCCAAAGGGAGATGGACCGGATGGTCGATCAAAACGCGCTGCAGGCCACTTTCCCTTACCTAAACATTGTGACCATCTGCGGCCATGACTTGCAGGACCATGACGCAAACCTCGAAAAATTCCCCCGCACCGCCCAACTCCTGAACCTGACATATAACAAGGAGAAGTGCATATTCCGCACAGACCGCCTCGCCATCCTTGGCTGTGTTGTGGAACACGGGGTCATCGGTCCCGACCCGGACCGGATGCGTCCCCTTATGGAACTCCCACTGCCCCACTGCCTAAAAGCTCTGAAGAGGTGCCTAGAGTTTTTTTCCTACTACGCTCAGTGGGTCCCCTACTATGCTCAGTGGGTCCCCTACTATGCAGACAAAGCCCGTCCACTGATCAAATCCACCTCTTTTCCCCTGATGGCAGAGGCCCGCTTGGCCTTCCACCGTATCAAGGAGGACATTGCCAAAGCCACCATGCACGCAGTGGACGAATCCATCCCCTTCCAGGTGGAAAGCGATGCGTCCGACTTCGCTCTGGCCGCCACCCTTAATCAGGCGGGGAGACCTGTGGCATTCTTCTCACGAACCCTCCATGGCCCGGAGACCAGACACTCCGCGGTCGAGAAGGAGGCCCAGGCTATCGTGGAGGCTGTGCGTCATTGGAGGCACTACCTGGCCGGAAAACGATTTACCCTGCTCACTGACCAGCGTTCAGTTGCTTTTATGTTCAACAACAAGCAGAGGGGCAAAATCAAAAATGACAAGATCTTGAGGTGGAGAATCAAACTTTCCACCTACAATTACGAGATCTTGTACCGGCCTGGGAAGCTCAATGAACCCCCAGATGCCCTATCGCGTGGCACCTGCGCCAGCGCGCAGATCGATAGGCTGAGGGCCCTCCACAATGACCTCTGCCACCCGGGGGTCACCAGGTTCTTCCACTTCATCAAGGCCCGCAACCTGCCTTACTCCATCGAGGAGGTCAGGACCATGACCAAGAACTGCCAAGTCTGCGCTGAGTGCAAACCGCACTTTTATAGACCAGACAGAGCCCACCTGATAAAAGCCACTCGCCCTTTCGAACGCCTGAGCGTCGATTTCAAAGGGCCTCTCCCCTCCTCCGACCGCAATGTGTACTTCCTCAACATCATTGACGAGTACTCCCGGTTCCCGTTCGCTATCCCCTGCCCGGACATGACCAGTGCCACGGTCATTAAATCTCTGAACAGCCTCTTCACCCTGTTCGGTTTCCCCAGCTATATCCATAGCGACCGGGGCTCATCGTTTATGAGCGACGAACTCCGCCAGTACCTGCTCGCTCGGGGTATCGCCACAAGCAGGACCACCAGTTACAACCCCCGGGGGAACGGACAGGTGGAAAGAGAGAATGCAACAGTTTGGAAGGCCGCCCTACTAGCCTTAAAGTCTAGGGGCCTTCTGACCTCCCGCTGGCAGGAGGTGCTCCCCGATGCGCTCCACTCGATTCGGTCACTGCTCTGCACTGCCACCAATGCCACCCCTCACGAGAAAATGTTTGTCTTCCCAAGGAAGTCCACATCGGGGACATCGTTACCACCATGGCTGACGTCCCCAGGGCCGGTACTACTGAGAAGACACGTGAGGGCCAATAAAACGGACCCTCTGGTCGAGAGGGTCGACCTCCTCCACGCCAACCCCCAGTACGCTTACATTGCGTACCCGGACGGGCGGGAGGACACAGTCTCCATACGAGACCTCGCACCCTCGGGGACTGCTGTAACCCACGACACAGTCTCCATACGAGACCTCGCACCCTCGGGGACCGCTGTAACCCACGACCCATTACCACCCCCCCCCCCACGACCCGATATCCAACCCCAGCAGCCGGCTCGCCTTGGACCGTCACCCACGAGGACTACACTCCAGGGCCCCAGCCTACACGGGACGCGACGCCGGAAGCTCCACCACCCCTGCCGTCGCCACGTCGATCACAGCGGCAGACAAGACCTCCGGAGAGACTCCAATACACGAACTTTTAAATACACTTCACCCCGCCGGACTCATTTTTAAACAAGGGGTGAATGTGGTAAACCACTGTTATACCTGTCTGTATGTGTATGTGTATCCCACTAGGTACAGGTCTGGACATGCCTCGGCTGACTCCTCCCACTATTCCAGGTATATAAGTGACTACCTCCCAGTCCCTTAGTATTCTGGACGGGTCGACCACTCGAGACTAGACCTTCATTCTTTAGTTAATAAAAGCCTGGTTGTTACTCGCTTAACCTCAGTCTTTGGAGTAATTGATGGCGCATCAAAAGCGCAGCCCCTTATTCTAAGATTATGCCCCCTAGTTCTAGTCTCACCCATCAGTGGAAACATCCTCCCCGCATCCACCCGATCAAGCCCCCTCACAATCTTATATGTTTCGATAAGATCACCTCTCATTCTTCTGAACTCCAATGAGTAGAGGCCCAACCTACTCAACCTTTCCTCATACGTCACCCCCCTCATCTCCGGAATCAACCGAGTGAACCTTCTCTGAACCGCCTCCAGAGCAAGTATATCTTTTCTTAAATATGGAAACCAAAACTGCACGCAGTATTCCAGGTGTGGCCTCACCAGTACCCTGTATAACTGAAGCAAGACTTCCCTGTTTTTATACTCCATCCCCCTTGCAATAAAAGCCAAGATTCCATTGGCCTTGCTGATCACCTGCTGCACCTGCATACTAACCTCCTGTGTTTCATGCACCAGGATCCCCAGATCCCTTTGCACTGTAGCACTTTGCAGTTTCTCTCCATTTAGATAATAACTTGCTCTTTGATTTTTTCTGCCAAAGTGCATAACCTCACACTTTCCAACATTATATTCCATCTGCCAAATCTCTGTCCACTCACTTAGCCTGTCTATGTCCTTTTGCAGGTTTTTTATGTCCTCCTCACTCACTGCTTTCCCTCCCATCTTTGTATCATCGGCAAACTTGGATATGTTGCACTTGGTCCCCTCCTCCAAATCGTTAATATAGATTGTAAAGAGTTGGGGTCCCAGCACTGACCCCTGCGGAACACCACTAGTTACTGATTGCCAGCCCGAGAATGAACCATTTATCCCAACTCTCTGTTTTCTGTTAGGTAGCCAATCTTCCACCCATGCCAGTATATTACCCCCAATCCCGTGATTTTTTATCTTGTGCAGTAATCTTTTGTGTGGAACCTTGTCAAAGTGATGGGGAGGGGAGTGGGCAGGTGTGGAGTGATGGAGGGGGGGAGTGGGCAGGTGTGGAGTGATGGGGAGGGGGGAGTGGGCAGGTGTGGAGTGATGGGCGGGGAGTGATGGAGGGGGGGAGTGGGCAGGTGTGGAGTGATGGGGGGGAGTGGGCAGGTGTGGAGTGATGGGGAGGGGAGTGGGCAGGTGTGGAGTGATGGGGAGGGGGGAGTGGGCAGGTGTGGAGTGATGGGGGGGAGTGGGCAGGTGTGGAGTGATGGGGGGAGTGGGCAGGTGTGGAGTGATGGAGGGGGGAGTGGGCAGGTGTGGAGTGATGGAGGGGGGAGTGGGCAGGTGTGGAGTGATGGAGGGGGGAGTGGGCAGGTGTGGAGTGATGGGGAGGAGGGAGTGGGCAGGTGTGGAGTGATGGGGGGGGAGTGGGCAGGTGTGGAGTGATGGGGGGGAGTGGGCAGGTGTGGAGTGATGGGGGGGAGTGGGCAGGTGTGGAGTGATGGGGGGGAGTGGGCAGGTGTGGAGTGATGGGGAGGAGGGAGTGGGCAGGTGTGGAGTGATGGGGGGAGTGGGCAGGTGTGGAGTGATGGAGGGGGGGAGTGGGCAGGTGTGGAGTGATGGGGGGGAGTGGGCAGGTGTGGAGTGATGGGGGGGAGTGGGCAGGTGTGGAGTGATGGGGAGGAGGGAGTGGGCAGGTGTGGAGTGATGGGGAGGGGGGAGTGGGCAGGTGTGGAGTGATGGGGGGGAGTGGGCAGGTGTGGAGTGATGGGGAGGGGGGAGTGGGCAGGTGTGGGGTGATGGGGAGGAGGGAGTGGGCAGGTGTGGAGTGATGGAGGGGGGGAGTGGGCAGGTGTGGAGTGATGGAGGGGGGAGTGGGCAGGTGTGGAGTGATGGGGAGGGGGGAGTGGGCAGGTGTGGAGTGATGGGGGGGAGTGGGCAGGTGTGGAGTGATGGGGAGGGGGGAGTGGGCAGGTGTGGAGTGATGGAGGGGGGGAGTGGGCAGGTGTGGAGTGATGGGGAGGGGGGAGTGGGCAGGTGTGGAGTGATGGAGGGGGGGAGTGGGCAGGTGTGGAGTGATGGGGGGGGAGTGGGCAGGTGTGGAGTGATGGGGGGGGAGTGGGCAGGTGTGGAGTGATGGGGAGGGGGGAGTGGGCAGGTGTGGAGTGATGGAGGGGGAGTGGGCAGGTGTGGAGTGATGGAGGTGGGGGAGTGGGCAGGTGTGGAGTGATGGGGGGGGAGTGGGCAGGTGTGGAGTGATGGAGGGGGGGAGTGGGCAGGTGTGGAGTGATGGGGGGGAGTGTGCAGGTGTGGAGTGATGGGGGGGGAGTGGGCAGGTGTGGAGTGATGGGGGGGGAGTGGGCAGGTGTGGAGTGATGGGGGGGAGTGGGCAGGTGTGGAGTGATGGGGGGGAGTGGGCAGGTGTGGAGTGATGGAGGGGGGGAGTGGGCAGGTGTGGAGTGATGGGGGGGAGTTGGCAGGTGTGGAGTGATGGAGGGGGGGAGTGGGCAGGTGTGGAGTGATGGAGGGGGGAGTGGGCAGGTGTGGAGTGATGGGGAGGGGGGAGTGGGCAGGTGTGGAGTGATGGGGGGGAGTGGGCAGGTGTGGAGTGATGGGGAGGGGAGTGGGCAGGTGTGGAGTGATGGGGGGGGAGTGGGCAGGTGTGGAGTGATGGAGGGGGGGAGTGGGCAGGTGTGGAGTGATGGGGGAGTGGGCAGGTGTGGAGTGATGGAGGGGGGGAGTGGGCAGGTGTGGAGTGATGGAGGGGGGGAGTGGGCAGGTGTGGAGTGATGGGGGAGTGGGCAGGTGTGGAGTGATGGAGGGGGGGAGTGGGCAGGTGTGGAGTGATGGGGAGGGGGAGTGGGCAGGTGTGGAGTGATGGGGAGGGGGGAGTGGGCAGGTGTGGAGTGATGGGGGGAGTGGGCAGGTGTGGAGTGATGGGGGGGAGTGGGCAGGTGTGGAGTGATGGGGGGGAGTGGGCAGGTGTGGAGTGATGGAGGGGGGGAGTGGGCAGGTGTGGAGTGATGGAGGGGGGGAGTGGGCAGGTGTGGAGTGATGGGGAGGGGGGAGTGGGCAGGTGTGGAGTGATGGGGAGGGGGGAGTGGGGATCGAGGGGGGACAGAGTGTTGCAGACTATCAGATGTGGGGTACACGCTCTGGTTTTATGGATTCCCGCACACAGTTCGGGGGGTGTCTCCGCGGGGAGTGAGGCTCAGAATCCAATGCACGTTTGTCGTCACTCATACCAAGAACTAGTTTGAGGCGCGTGGGAAGGTCAGGTCGCCCGTGTAACCTGATCCTCCCCAGCCTGAACTTCAAACTCAGCCCCTGAATGAGACGGCAGCCTCTGGGAGCGCTCTGATCTCGCGCCAGACCAGAGGCGTGACGGGCGCGAGTTGCCAACAGCTGTCAGGAGTTCCTGATTCATCTGCCCTAAATTTAGCCGTGCCCTGGGGGACACTCCGAGTCCTCGCCCCTCCCCCCCACCGACACACACCCCATGCAAAATAACATTGCACAGCCAACACATCGCTGACCCACAGCCCGGCACTGCGCACCACGCTCTCGACCTTTCCACAGAGAGATCGATCGGTGAGAGACCGCCCCCCTCGCTGTCTGCGCAGTCAATTCAATTCAATTCAATTCAAATCGCTTTATTGGCATGACAAGTTACATCTTATGTTGCCAAAGCATCGGAAAACATTCATGTTTGTTCACAAAAATACAGATCTATCCATACAGTGTATAAACAGATATATCCCTGAGTGTATAAATATACATTCATATAATTTATATATACTCTTAGCTTATCTTTAGTGGTTGTCCCTCTGTTTATGGCAAGCTGTAACATAGTGTGCCGCTAGTGTTACACAACTTCTCTCTTCCCCTAGTAGGTATGGGAGTTTTTGGTCGTCATCAGTCAGGGCCGCCCCCCCCCCCACCCCGCCACATTAGATTCCCCGGATCGATATCCCCAACGCCACTCGCTGCGATTAATTGTTCGGCAGTTTGCGGTGAGGAAGGGAGACGGCGCGAGTTGCGAATCGCCACAAGTTGCCGGGCGATTTTTGCGCCACCCCACGGCTAGCCTCGCGGAATCGGCATCGCGCCCTCAACCTCCCCGCGAGATTCACAAAGCTGCTGCATTCGCGCGTTAATTCCCCGTTAATCTCGCCGCAGACCGTCCACCTTGGAGTATCACAGCGCAGGGACCCTCTTCACAAGGCGATAATTGTCAGACTGCCGAGCAACTCTGGGCCAGAAAGTGAACAATTCAAAGTGTGGAGTCTCAATCCGTCAGCTTGGGAAACGTTTTTGGAGATTTAAAAGTCAAATTTGAAATGTTACTTTTTTAACTTTCTCTTTGACTATTTCTCTTAATCCAATCTTTCTTTCCCTCTCTTTATTTCTCTTTCTGTGCCTGATTTGACTGCAATGACATCCCCCACCCTCACTCAGTCCGTCCGCTGTTTATTTCCCAATCCTTTAATCCTGTTGCTGAGGGAGATTGTCTGCTGGTCCCGTCCTTCCCCGCTGCCCTGGCGCGATGTTATCAGCTCGCACTTCCCGCAACTGACGGGGAACAGGGGAACGGTGCGAGACGCCCCACTCCGCCAAAAGCTGCCCCAATATCAATCAGCCACTGCACTGTGGCCCTCGCGGGGTTAACCACAGCGTGTTGGGAGCATTTCCTGCTCTAAACCTGCCTCTGGAATCTCAGCAATGTTTCCACAGGACTCGACTGCTAACTTCACAATGATTGGATGCGAAGATTCAGATACACTCGGCCTCCGGGATCAGGCTGTGCGCTCACACTGAAGTTCTCTGGGATCGCGCTGTGCGCTCACACTGTCGTTCTCTGGGATCGCGCTGCGCGCTCACACTGTCGTTCTCCGGGATCGCGCTGTGTGCTAACACTGTCGTTCTCCGGGATCGCGCTGTGCGCTCACACTGTCGTTCTCCGGGATCGCGCTGTGCGCTCACACTGTCGTTCTCCGGGATCGCGCTGTGCACTCACACTGTCGTTCTCCGGGATCGCGCTGTGCGCTCACACTGCCGTTCTCTGGGATCGCGCTGTGCGCTCACAGTCGTTCTCTGGGATCGGGCTGTGCGCTCACACTGTCACTCTCTGGGATCGCTCTGTGCGCTCACACTGTCGTTCTCTGGGATCAGGCTGTGCGCTAACACTGTCGTTCTCCGGGATCGCACTGTGCGCTCACACTGTCGTTCTCCGGGATCGGGCTGTGCGCTCACACTGTCGTTCTCTGGGATCGCGCTGTGCGCTCACACTGTCGTTCTCTGGGATCGCGCTGTGTGCGCTCACGCTGTCGTTCTCCGGGATCGCGCTGTGCGCTCACGCTGTCGTTCTCCGGGATCGGGCTGTGCGCTCACACTGTCGTTCTCCGGGATCGCGCTGTGCGCTCACACTGTCGTTCTCCGGGATCGGGCTGTGCGCTCACACTGTCGTTCTCCGGGATCGGGCTGTGCGCTCACACTGTCGTTCTCCGGGATCGGGCTGTGCGCTCACACTGTCGTTCTCCGGGATCGGGCTGTGCGCTCACACTGTCGTTCTCCGGGATCACGCTGTGCGCTCACACTGTCGTTCTCCGGGATCGCGCTGTGCGCTCACACTGTCGTTCTCCGGGATCGGGCTGTGCGCTCACACTGTCGTTCTCTGGGATCGGGCTGTGCGCTCACACTGTCGTTCTCTGGGATCACACTGTGCACTCACACTCGTTCTCTGGGATCGGGCTGTGCGCTCTCACTGTTGTTCTCTGGGATCGCGCTGTGCGCTCACACTGTCGTTCTCTGGGATCGCACTGTGCGCTCACAGTCGTTCACTGGGATCGCACTATGCGCTCACAGTGTCGTTCTCTGGGATCAGGCTGTGCGCTCACACTGCCGTTCTCTGGAATCGGGCTGCGCGCTCACACTGCCGTTCTCTGAGATCGGGCTGTGCGCTCACACTGCCGTGCTTTGGGATCGGGCTGTGCGCTCACACTGCCGTTCTCTGGGATCGGGCTGCGCGCTCACACTGCCGTTCTCCGGGATCGCGCTGTGCACTCTCACACTGTCGTTCTCTGGGATCGGGCTGTGCGCTCACACTGTCGTTCTCCGGGATCGCACTGTCGCTCTCTGGGATCGGGCTGTGCGTGCTCACACTGTCGTTCTCCGGGATCGCGCTGTGCGCTCACACTGTCACTCTCTGGGATCACGCTGTGCGCTCACACTCGTTCTCTGGGATCGGGCTGTGCGCTCACAGTCGTTCTCTGGGATCACGCTGCGCGCTCACACTCGTTCTCCGGGATCGGGCTGTGTGCTCACACTGTCGTTGTCTGGGATCATGCTGTGCGCTCACACTGTCGTTCTCTGGGATCGGGCTGTGCGCTCACACTGTCGTTCTCTGGGATCGGGCTGTGCGCTCACACTGCAGTTCTCCGGGATCGCGCTGTGCGCTCACACTGTCGTTCTCTGGGATCGGGCTGTGCGCTCACACTGTCGTTCTCCGGGATCGCGCTGTGCGCTCACACTGTCGCTCTCTGGGATCGGGCTGTGCATGCTCACACTGACGTTCTCCGGGATCGGGCTGTGCGCTCACACTCTCGTTCTCTGGGATCGGGCTGTGCACTCACACTGTCGTTCTCTGGGATCGGGCTGTGCGCTCTCACTGTCGTTCTCTGGGATCGGGCTGTGCGCTCAATGTCGCTCTCTGGGATCGGGCTGTGCGCTCACACTGTCGTTCTCTGAGATCATGCTGTGCGCTCACACTGTCGTTCACTGGGATCGGGCTGTGCGCTCACACTGTCGTTCACTGGGATCGGGCTGTGCGCACTCACTGTCGCTCTCCGGGATCGTGCTGCGCGCTCTCACACTCGTTCTCTGGGATCGCACTGTGCGCTCACACTGTCGCTCTCTGGGATCGGGCTGTGCGTGCTCACACTGTCGTTCTCTGGGATCGGGCTGTGCGTGCTCACACTGACGTTCTCTGGGATCGGGCTGTGCGTGCTCACACTGACGTTCTCTGGGATCGCACTGTGCGCTCACACTGTCGTTCTCTGGGATCGCACTGTGCGCTCACACTGTCGTTCTCTGGGATCGGGCTGTGCGCTCACACTGTCGTTCTCTGGGATCGGGCTGTGCGCTCACACTGTCGTTCTCTGGGATCGGGCTGTGCGCTCACACTGTCGTTCTCTGGGATCGCACTGTGCGCTCACACTGTCGCTCTCCGGGATCGTGCTGTGCGCTCACACTATCGATCTCTGGGATCGGGCTCTGCGCTCTCACTGTCGTTCTCTGGGATCGGGCTGTGCGCTCACACTGTAGTTCTCCGGGATCGCGCTGTGCGCTCACACTGTCGTTCTCTGGGATCGCACTGTGCGCTCACAGTCGTTCACTGGGATCGCACTATGCGCTCACAGTGTCGTTCTCTGGGATCGGGCTGCGCGCTCACACTGCCGTTCTCTGAGATCGGGCTGTGCGCTCACACTGCCGTGCTTTGGGATCGGGCTGTGCGCTCACACTGCCGTTCTCTGGGATCGGGCTGCGCGCTCACACTGCCGTTCTCCGGGATCGCGCTGTGCACTCTCACACTGTCGTTCTCTGGGATCGGGCTGTGCGCTCACACTGTCGTTCTCCGGGATCGCACTGTCGCTCTCTGGGATCGGGCTGTGCGTGCTCACACTGACGTTCTCCGGGATCACGCTGTGCGCTCACACTGTCACTCTCTGGGATCGGGCTGTGCGCTCTCACTGTCGTTCTCTGGGATCGGCTTGTGAGCTCACACTGTCGTTCTCCGGGATCGCACTATGCGCTCACACTGTCGTTCTCCGGGATCGGGCTGTGCGCTCACACTGTCGTTCTCTGGGATCGCGCTGTGTGCACTCACACTGTCATTCTCCGGGATCGGGCTGTGCGCTCACACTGTCGTTCTCTGGGATCGCGCTGTGCGCTCACACCGTCGTTCTCTGGGATCACACTGTGCGCTCTCACTGTCGTTCTCTGGGATCACACTGTGCGCTCACACTGGCGTTCTCCGGGATCACGCTGTGCGCTCACACTGTCGTTCTCTGGGATCGGGCTGTGCGCTCACACTGTCGTTCACTGGGATCAGGCTGTGCGCTCACACTGTCGTTCTCTGGGATCACACTGTGCGCTCACACTGGCGTTCTCCGCGATCGCGCTGTGCGCTCACACTGTCGTTCTCCGGGATCGCGCTGTGCGCTCACACTGTCGTTCTCTGGGACCGGGCTGTGCGCTCACACTGTCGTTATCTGGGATCGCACTGTGCGCTCACACTGTCGTTCACTGGGATCGGGCTGTCGCTCTCTGGGATCGGGCTGTGCGCTCACACTGTCGTTCTCCGGGATCGGGCTGTGCGCTCACTGTCGTTCTCTGGGATCGGGCTGTGCGCTCTCACTGTCGTTCTCTGGGATCGGGCTGTGCGCTCTCACACTGCCATTCTTTGGGATCGGGCTGTGCGCTCACAGTCTCGTTCTCTGGGATCACGCTGTGCGCTCACACTCGTTCTCCGGGATCGGGCTGTGCGCTCACACTGTTGTTCTCTGGGATCGCGCTGTGCGCTCTCACACTGCCATTCTTTGGGATCGGGCTGTGCGCTCACAGTCTCGTTCTCTGGGATCACGCTGTGCGCTCACACTCGTTCTCCGGGATCGGGCTGTGCGCTCACACTGTCGTTCTCTGGGATCGGGCTGTGCGCTCACACTGTCGTTCTCTGGGATCGGGCTGTGCGCTCTCACTGTCGTTCTCTGGGATCGGGCTGTGCGCTCTCACTGTCGTTCTCTGGGATCGGGCTGTGCGCTCACACTGTCGTTCTCTAGGATCGCGCTGTGCGCTCACACTGCCGTTCTCTGGGATCGGGCTGTGCGCACACACTGTCGTTCTCTGGGATCGCGCTGTGCGCTCACACTGTCGTTCTCCGGGATCGGGCTGTGCGCTCACACTGTCGTTCTGCGCTCACACTGTCGTTCTCTGGGATCGGGCTGTGCGCTCACACTGTCGCTCTCTGGGATCGGGCTGTGTGCTCACACTGTCGTTCTCTGGGATCGCGCTGTGCGCTCACACTGTCGTTCTCCGGGATCGGGCTGTGCGCTCACACTGTCGTTCTCTGGGATCGGGCTGTGCGCTCACACTGTCGCTCTCTGGGATCGGGCTGTGTGCTCACACTGTCGTTCTCTGGGATCGCACTGTGCGCTCACACTGTCGTACTCCGGGATCATGCCGTGCGCTCACACTGTCGTTCTGCGGGATCACGCTGTGCGCTCACACTCGTTCTCTGGGATCGGGCTATGCGCTCACACTGTCCTTCTCTGGGATCACGCTGTGCGCTCACACTGTCACTCTCCAGGATCGTGCTGTGCGCTCACACTGTCGCGCTCTCTGGGATCAGGCTGTGCGTGCTCACACTGACGTTCTCTGGGATCGCACTGTGCGCTCACACTGTCGTTCTCCGGGATCAGGCTGTGCGCTCACACTGTCGTTCTCTGGGATCACACTGTGCGCTCACACTGGCGTTCTCCGGGATCGCGCTGTGCGCTCACACTGTCGTTCTCCGGGATCGCGCTGTGCATTCACACTGTCGTTCTCTGGGATCGCGCTGTGCGCTCACACCGTCGTTCTCTGGGATCACACTGTGCGCTCTCACTGTCGTTCTCTGGGATCACACTGTGCGCTCACACTGGCGTTCTGCGGGATCACGCTGTGCGCTCACACTCGTTCTCTGGGATCGGGCTATGCGCTCACACTGTCGTTCTCTGGGATCACGCTGTGCGCTCACACTGTCACTCTCCAGGATCAGGCTGTGCGCTCACACTGTCGCGCTCTCTGGGATCGGGCTGTGCGCTCACACTGTCGTTCTCCGGGATCGGACTGTGCGCTCACACTGTCGTTCTCCGGGATCGGGCTGTGCGCTCACACTGTCGTTCTCCGGGATCGGGCTGTGCGCTCACACTGTCGTTCTCCGGGATCGGGCTGTGCGCTCACACTGTCGTTCTCCGGGATCGGGCTGTGCGCTCACACTGTCGTTCTCCGGGATCGGGCTGTGCGCTCACACTGTCGTTCTCCGGGATCGGGCTGTGCGCTCACACTGTCGTTCTCCGGGATCGGGCTGTGCGCTCACACGGTCACTCTCACTCTCTCGGATCGCGCTGTGCGCTCAGTGTCGTTCTCTGGGATCGCGCTGTGCGTGCTCACACTGTCGTTCTCCGGGATCGGGCTGTGCGCGCTCACACTGTCGTTCTCTGGGATCGCGCTGTGCGCTCTCACACTGCCATTCTTTGGGATCGGGCTGTGCGCTCACAGTCTCGTTCTCAGGGATCACACTGTGCGCTCACACTCGTTCTCCGGGATCGGGCTGTGTGCTCACACTGTCGTTCTCTGAGATCATGCTGTGCGCTTTCACTGTCGTTCTCTGGGATCGGGCTGTGCGCTTTCACTGTCGTTCTCTGGGATCGGGCTGTGCGCTCACACTGTCGTTCTCCGGGATCGGGCTGTGCGCTCACACGGTCACTCTCACTCTCTCGGATCGCGCTGTGCGCTCAGTGTCGTTCTCTGGGATCGCGCTGTGCGCTCACACTGTCGTTCTCCGGGATCGGGCTGTGCGCTCACACTGTCGTTCTCTGGGATCGGGCTGTGCGCTCACACTGTAGTTCTCCGGGATCGCGCTGTGCGCTCACACTGTCGTTCTCTGGGATCGGGCTGTGCGCTCACACTGTCGTTCTCCAGGATCGCGCTGTGCGCTCACACTGTCGCTCTCTGGGATCGGGCTGTGCGTGCTCACACTGACGTTCTCCGGGATCGGGCTGTGCGCTCACACTGTCGTTCTCTGGGATCGGGCTGTGCGCTCACACTGTCGTTCTCTGGGATCGGGCTGTGCGCTCTCACTGTCGTTCTCTGGGATCGGGCTGTGCGCTCAATGTCGCTCTCTGGGATCGGGCTGTGCGCTCACACTGTCGTTCTCTGGGATCGGGCTGTGCGCTCACTGTCGTTCTCTGGGATCGGGCTGTGCGCTCACACTGTCGTTCTCTGGGATCGGGCTGTGCGCTCACACTGTCGTTCTCTGGGATCGGGCTGTGTGCGCACACTGTCGTTCTCTGGGATCGGGCTGTGCGCTCACACTATCATTCTCTGGGATCGGGCTGTGCGCTCACACTGTCGTTCTCTGGGATCGCATTGTCGCTCTCTGGGATCGGGCTGTGCGCTCACACTGCCGTTCTCTGGGATCGGGCTGTGCGCAAACACTGTCGTTCTCTGGGATCGCGCTGTGCGCTCACTGTCGTTCTCCGGGATCGCGCTGTGCGCCCACACTGTCGTTCTCCGGGATCGCACTGTGCGCTCACACTGTCGTTCTCCGGGATCGGGCTGTGCGCTCACACTGCCGTTCTCTGGGATCGCGCTGTGCGCTCACACTGTCGTTCTCTGGGATCGCGCTGTGCGCTCACACTGTCGTTCTCTGGGATCGCACTGTGCGCTCACACTGTCGCTCTCTGGGATCGTGCTGTGCGCTCACACTGTGCGCTCACACTGTCACTCTCCGGGATCGTGCTGTGCGCTCACACTGTCGTACTCCGGGATCATGCCGTGCGCTCACACTGTCGTTCTCCGGGATCACGCTGTGCGCTCACACTGTCGTTCTCTGGAATCGCGCTGTGCGCTCACACTGTCCTTCTCTGGGATCGGGCTGTGTGCTCACACTGTCGTTCTCTGGGATCACGCTGTGCGCTCACACTGTGCGCTCACACTGTCACTCTCCGGGATCGTGCTGTGCGCTCACACTGTCGTTCTCCGGGATCGCGCTGTGCGCTCACACTGTCGTTCTCCGGGATCGGGCAGTGCGCTCACACTGTCGTTCTCCGGGATCGGGCAGTGCGCTCACACTGTCGTTCTCCGGGATCGGGCTGTGCGCTCACACTGTCGTTCTCCGGGATCGGGCAGTGCGCTCACACTGTCGTTCTCCGGGATCGGGCTGTGCGCTCACACTGTCGTTCTCCGGGATCGGGCTGTGCGCTCACACTGTCGTTCTCCGGGATCGGGCTGTGCGCTCACACTGTTGTTCTCCGGGATCGGGCTGTGCGCTCACACTGTCGTTCTCCGGGATCGGGCTGTGCGCTCACACTGTCGTTCTCCGGGATCGGGCTGTGCGCTCACACGGTCACTCTCACTCTCTCGGATCGCGCTGTGCGCGCTCACACTGTCGTTCTCTGGGATCGCGCTGTGCGCTCTCACACTGCCATTCTTTGGGATCGGGCTGTGCGCTCACAATCTCGTTCTCAGGGATCACACTGTGCGCTCACACTCGTTCTCCGGGATCGGGCTGTGTGCTCACACTGTCGTTCTCTGAGATCATGCTGTGCGCTTTCACTGTCGTTCTCTGGGATCGGGCTGTGCGCTTTCACTGTCGTTCTCTGGGATCACACTGTGCGCTCACACTCGTTCTCCGGGATCGGGCTGTGCGCTCACACTGTCGTTCTCTAGGATCGCGCTGTGCGCTCACACTGTCGTTCTCCGGGATCGGGCTGTGCGCTCACACTGACGTTCTCTGGGATCGGGCTGTGCGCTCACACTGTCGTTCTCCGGGATCACGCTGTGCACTCACACTGTCGGTCTCCGGGATCGGGCTGTGCGCTCACACGGTCACTCTCACTCACTCGGATCGCGCTGTGCGCTCAGTGTCGTTCTCTGGGATCGCGCTGTGTGCGCTCACACTGTCGTTCTCCGGGATCGGGCTGTGCGCTCACACTGTCGTTCTCTGGGATCGCGCTGTGCGCTCTCACACTGCCATTCTTTGGGATCGGGCTGTGCGCTGACACTCGTTCTCCGGGATCGGGCTGTGTGCTCACACTGTCGTTCTCTGGGATCACGCTGTGCGCTCACACTGTGCGCTCAACACTGTCACTCTCCAGGATCATGCTGTGCGCTCACACTGTCACTCTCCGGGATCGTGCTGTGCGCTCACACTGTTGCGCTCTCTGGGATCAGGCTGTGCGTGCTCACACTGTCGTTCTCTTGGATCAGGCTGTGCGTGTTCACGCTGACCTTCTCTGGGATCGCACTGTGCGCTCACACTGTCGTTATCTGGGATCGCACTGTGCGCTCACACTGTCGTTATCTGGGATCGCGCTGTGCGCTCACACTGTCGTTCTCCGGGATCGCGCTGCGCGCTCACACTGTCGTTCTCCGGGATCGCGCTGCGCGCTCACACTGTCGTTCTCCGGGATCGCGCTGCGCGCTCACACTGTCGTTCTCCGGGATCGCGCTGTGCGCTCACACTGTCGTTCTCCGGGATCGGGCTGTGCGCTCACACTGTCGTTCTCCGGGATCGGGCTGTGCGCTCACACTGTCGTTCTCCGGGATCGGGCTGTGCGCTCACACTGTCGTTCTCCGGGATCGGGCTGTGCGCTCACACTGTCGTTCTCCGGGATCGGGCTGTGCGCTCACACTGTCGTTCTCCGGGATCGGGCTGTGCGCTCACACTGTCGTTCTCCGGGATCGGGCTGTGCGCTCACACTGTCGTTCTCCGAGATCGGGCTGTGCGCGCACACGGTCACTCTCTCGGATCGCGCTGTGCGCTCACACTGTCGTTCTCTGGGATCGCGCTGTGCGCTCTCACACTGCCATTCTTTGGGATCGGGCTGTGCGCTCACAGTCTCGTTCTCTGGGATCACGCTGTGCGCTCACACTCGTTCTCCGGGATCGGGCTGTGCGCTCACACTGTCGTTCTCTGGGATCGCGCTGTGCGCTCTCACACTGCCATTCTTTGGGATCGGGCTGTGCGCTCACAGTCTCGTTCTCTGGGATCACGCTGTGCGCTCACACTCGTTCTCCGGGATCGGGCTGTGCGCTCTCACTGTCGTTCTCTGGGATCGGGCTGTGCGCTCACACTGTCGTTCTCTGGGATCGGGCTGTGCGCTCGCACTGTCGTTCTCTGGGATCGGACTGTGCGCTCACACTGTCGTTCTCTAGGATCGCGCTGTGCGCTCACACTGCCGTTCTCTGGGATCGGGCTGTGCGCACACACTGTCGTTCTCTGGGATCGCGCTGTGCGCTCACACTGTCGTTCTCCGGGATCGGGCTGTGCGCTCACACTGTCGTTCTGCGCTCACACTGTCGTTCTCTGGGATCGGGCTGTGCGCTCACACTGTCGCTCTCTGGGATCGGGCTGTGTGCTCACACTGTCGTTCTCTGGGATCGCACTGTGCGCTCACACTGTCGCTCTCTGGGATCGCACTGTCGCTCTCTGGGATCGTGCTGTGCGCTCACACTGTCGTTCTCCAGGAACGGGCTGTGCGCTCACACTGTCGTACTCCGGGATCACGCCGTGCGCTCACACTGTCGTTCTGCGGGATCACGCTGTGCGCTCACACTCGTTCTCTGGGATCGGGCTATGCGCTCACACTGTCGTTCTCTGGGATCACGCTGTGCGTGCTCACACTGTCGTTCTCTGGGATCAGGCTGTGCGTTTTCACACTGACGTTCTCTGGGATTGCACTGTGCGCTCACACTGTCGTTATCTGGGATCGCGCTGTGCGCTCACACTATCGTTCTCCGGGATCGCGCTGTGCGCTCACACTGTCGTTCTCCGGGATCGGGCTGTGCGCTCACACTGTCGTTCTCCGGGATCGGGCTGTGCGCTCACACTGTCGTTCTCCGGGATCGGGCTGTGCGCTCACACTGTCGTTCTCCGGGATCGGGCTGTGCGCTCACACTGTCGTTCTCCGGGATCGGTCTGTGCGCTCACACTGTCGTTCTCCGGGATCGGGCTGTGCGCTCACACTGTCGTTCTCCGGGATCGGGCTGTGCGCTCACACTGTCGTTCTCCGGGATCGGGCTGTGCGCTCACACGGTCACTCTCACTCTCTCGGAACGCGCTGTGCGCTCAGTGTCGTTCTCTGGGATCGCGCTGTGCGTGCTCACACTGTCGTTCTCCGGGATCGGGCTGTGCGCGCTCACACTGTCGTTCTCTGGGATCGCGCTGTGCGCTCTCACACTGCCATTCTTTGGGATCGGGCTGTGCGCTCACAGTCTCGTTCTCAGGGATCACACTGTGCGCTCACACTCGTTCTCCGGGATCGGGCTGTGTGCTCACACTGTTGTTCTCTGAGATCATGCTGTGCGCTTTCACTGTCGTTCTCTGGGATCGGGCTGTGCGCTTTCACTGTCGTTCTCTGGGATCGGGCTGTGCGCTCACACTGTCGTTCTCCGGGATCGGGCTGTGCGCTCACACTGACGTTCTCTGGGATCGGGCTGTGCGCTCACACTGTCGTTCTCCGGGATCACGCTGTGCGCTCACACTGTCGGTCTCCGGGATCGGGCTGTGCGCTCACACGGTCACTCTCACACGGTCACTCTCACTCTCTCGGATCGCGCTGTGCGCTCAGTGTCGTTCTCTGGGATCGCACTGTGCGCTCACACTGTCGTTATCTGGGATCGCGCTGTGCGCTCACACTGTCGTTCTGCGGGATCGCACTGCGCGCTCACACTGTCGTTCTCCGGGATCGCGCTGCGCGCTCACACTGTCGTTCTCCGGGATCGCGCTGCGCGCTCACACTGTCGTTCTCCGGGATCACGCTGCGCGCTCACACTGTCGTTCTCCGGGATCGGGCTGTGCGCTCACACTGTCGTTCTCCGGGATCGGGCTGTGCGCTCACACTGTCGTTCTCCGGGATCGGGCTGTGCGCTCACACTGTCGTTCTCCGGGATCGGGCTGTGCGCTCACACTGTCGTTCTCCGGGATCGGGCTGTGCGCTCACACTGTCGTTCTCCGGGATCGGGCTGTGCGCTCACACTGTCGTTCTCCGGGATCGGGCTGTGCGCTCACACTGTCGTTCTCCGGGATCGGGCTGTGCGCTCACACTGTCGTTCTCCGGGATCGGGCTGTGCGCTCACACTGTCGTTCTCCGAGATCGGGCTGTGCGCGCACACGGTCACTCTCTCGGATCGCGCTGTGCGCTCACACTGTCGTTCTCTGGGATCGCGCTGTGCGCTCTCACACTGCCATTCTTTGGGATCGGGCTGTGCGCTCACAGTCTCGTTCTCTGGGATCACGCTGTGCGCTCACACTCGTTCTCCGGGATCGGGCTGTGCGCTCACACTGTCGTTCTCTGGGATCGCGCTGTGCGCTCTCACACTGCCATTCTTTGGGATCGGGCTGTGCGCTCACAGTCTCGTTCTCTGGGATCACGCTGTGCGCTCACACTCGTTCTCCGGGATCGGGCTGTGCGCTCACACTGTCGTTCTCTGGGATCGGGCTGTGCGCTCACACTGTCGTTCTCTGGGATCGGGCTGTGCGCTCTCACTGTCGTTCTCTGGGATCGGGCTGTGCGCTCACACTGTCGTTCTCTAGGATCGCGCTGTGCGCTCACACTGCCGTTCTCTGGGATCGGGCTGTGCGCACACACTGTCGTTCTCTGGGATCGCGCTGTGCGCTCACACTGTCGTTCTCCGGGATCGGGCTGTGCGCTCACACTGTCGTTCTGCGCTCACACTGTCGTTCTCTGGGATCGGGCTGTGCGCTCACACTGTCGCTCTTTGGGATCGTGCTGTGCGCTCACACTGTCGTTCTCCAGGAACGGGCTGTGCGCTCACACTGTCGTACTCCGGGATCACGCCGTGCGCTCACACTGTCGTTCTGCGGGATCACGCTGTGCGCTCACACTCGTTCTCTGGGATCGGGCTATGCGCTCACACTGTCGTTCTCTGGGATCACGCTGTGCGCTCACACTGTCACTCTCCAGGATCGTGCTGTGCGCTCACACTGTCGCGCTCTCTGGGATCAGGCTGTGCGTGCTCACACTGTCGTTCTCTGGGATCACGCTGTGCGCTCACACTGTCACTCTCCGGGATCGTGCTGTGCGCTCACACTGTCGCGCTCTCTGGGATCAGGCTGTGCGTGCTCACACTGTCGTTCTCTGGGATCAGGCTGTGCGTGTTCACACTGACGTTCTCTGGGATTGCACTGTGCGCTCACACTGTCGTTATCTGGGATCGCGCTGTGCGCTCACACTATCGTTCTCCGGGATCGCGCTGTGCGCTCACACTGTCGTTCTCCGGGATCGGGCTGTGCGCTCACACTGTCGTTCTCCGGGATCGGGCTGTGCGCTCACACTGTCGTTCTCCGGGATCGGGCTGTGCGCTCACACTGTCGTTCTCCGGGATCGGGCTGTGCGCTCACACTGTCGTTCTCCGGGATCGGGCTGTGCGCTCACACTGTCGTTCTCCGGGATCGGGCTGTGCGCTCACACTGTCGTTCTCCGGGATCGGGCTGTGCGCTCACACTGTCGTTCTCCGGGATCGGGCTGTGCGCTCACACTGTCGTTCTCCGGGATCGGGCTGTGCGCTCACACTGTCGTTCTCCGGGATCGGGCTGTGCGCTCACACTGTCGTTCTCCGGGATCGGGCTGTGCGCTCACACTGTCGTTCTCCGGGATCGGGCTGTGCGCTCACACTGACGTTCTCTGGGATCGGGCTGTGCGCTCACACTGTCGTTCTCCGGGATCACGCTGTGCGCTCACACTGTCGGTCTCCGGGATCGGGCTGTGCGCTCACACGGTCACTCTCACACGGTCACTCTCACTCTCTCGGATCGCGCTGTGCGCTCAGTGTCGTTCTCTGGGATCGCACTGTGCGCTCACACTGTCGTTATCTGGGATCGCGCTGTGCGCTCACACTGTCGTTCTGCGGGATCGCACTGCGCGCTCACACTGTCGTTCTCCGGGATCGCGCTGCGCGCTCACACTGTCGTTCTCCGGGATCGCGCTGCGCGCTCACACTGTCGTTCTCCGGGATCACGCTGCGCGCTCACACTGTCGTTCTCCGGGATCGGGCTGTGCGCTCACACTGTCGTTCTCCGGGATCGGGCTGTGCGCTCACACTGTCGTTCTCCGGGATCGGGCTGTGCGCTCACACTGTCGTTCTCCGGGATCGGGCTGTGCGCTCACACTGTCGTTCTCCGGGATCGGGCTGTGCGCTCACACTGTCGTTCTCCGGGATCGGGCTGTGCGCTCACACTGTCGTTCTCCGGGATCGGGCTGTGCGCTCACACTGTCGTTCTCCGGGATCGGGCTGTGCGCTCACACTGTCGTTCTCCGGGATCGGGCTGTGCGCTCACACTGTCGTTCTCCGAGATCGGGCTGTGCGCGCACACGGTCACTCTCTCGGATCGCGCTGTGCGCTCACACTGTCGTTCTCTGGGATCGCGCTGTGCGCTCTCACACTGCCGTTCTTTGGGATCGGGCTGTGCGCTCACAGTCTCGTTCTCTGGGATCACGCTGTGCGCTCACACTCGTTCTCCGGGATCGGGCTGTGCGCTCACACTGTCGTTCTCTGGGATCGCGCTGTGCGCTCTCACACTGCCATTCTTTGGGATCGGGCTGTGCGCTCACAGTCTCGTTCTCTGGGATCACGCTGTGCGCTCACACTCGTTCTCCGGGATCGGGCTGTGCGCTCACACTGTCGTTCTCTGGGATCGGGCTGTGCGCTCACACTGTCGTTCTCTGGGATCGGGCTGTGCGCTCTCACTGTCGTTCTCTGGGATCGGGCTGTGCGCTCACACTGTCGTTCTCTAGGATCGCGCTGTGCGCTCACACTGCCGTTCTCTGGGATCGGGCTGTGCGCACACACTGTCGTTCTCTGGGATCGCGCTGTGCGCTCACACTGTCGTTCTCCGGGATCGGGCTGTGCGCTCACACTGTCGTTCTGCGCTCACACTGTCGTTCTCTGGGATCGGGCTGTGCGCTCACACTGTCGCTCTCTGGGATCGTGCTGTGCGCTCACACTGTCGTTCTCCAGGAACGGGCTGTGCGCTCACACTGTCGTACTCCGGGATCACGCCGTGCGCTCACACTGTCGTTCTGCGGGATCACGCTGTGCGCTCACACTCGTTCTCTGGGATCGGGCTATGCGCTCACACTGTCGTTCTCTGGGATCACGCTGTGCGCTCACACTGTCACTCTCCAGGATCGTGCTGTGCGCTCACACTGTCGCGCTCTCTGGGATCAGGCTGTGCGTGCTCACACTGTCGTTCTCTGGGATCACGCTGTGCGCTCACACTGTCACTCTCCGGGATCGTGCTGTGCGCTCACACTGTCGCGCTCTCTGGGATCAGGCTGTGCGTGCTCACACTGTCGTTCTCTGGGATCAGGCTGTGCGTGTTCACACTGACGTTCTCTGGGATTGCACTGTGCGCTCACACTGTCGTTATCTGGGATCGCGCTGTGCGCTCACACTATCGTTCTCCGGGATCGCGCTGTGCGCTCACACTGTCGTTCTCCGGGATCGGGCTGTGCGCTCACACTGTCGTTCTCCGGGATCGGGCTGTGCGCTCACACTGTCGTTCTCCGGGATCGGGCTGTGCGCTCACACAGTCGTTCTCCGGGATCGGGCTGTGCGCTCACACTGTCGTTCTCCGGGATCGGGCTGTGCGCTCACACTGTCGTTCTCCGGGATCGGGCTGTGCGCTCACACTGTCGTTCTCCGGGATCGGGCTGTGCGCTCACACTGTCGTTCTCCGGGATCGGGCTGTGCGCTCACACTGTCGTTCTCCGGGATCGGGCTGTGCGCTCACACTGTCGTTCTCCGGGATCGGGCTGTGCGCTCACACTGTCGTTCTCCGGGATCGGGCTGTGCGCTCACACTGTCGTTCTCCGGGATCGGGCTGTGCGCTCACACTGTCGTTCTCCGGGATCGGTCTGTGCGCTCACACTGTCGTTCTCCGGGATCGGGCTGTGCGCTCACACTGTCGTTCTCCGGGATCGGGCTGTGCGCTCACACTGTCGTTCTCCGGGATCGGGCTGTGCGCTCACACTGTCGTTCTCCGGGATCGGGCTGTGCGCTCACACTGTCGTTCTCCGGGATCGGGCTGTGCGCTCACACTGTCGTTCTCCGGGATCGGGCTGTGCGCTCACACTGTCGTTCTCCGGGATCGGTCTGTGCGCTCACACTGTCGTTCTCCGGGATCGGGCTGTGCGCTCACACTGTCGTTCTCCGGGATCGGGCTGTGCGCTCACACTGTCGTTCTCCGGGATCGGGCTGTGCGCTCACACGGTCACTCTCACTCTCTCGGATCGCGCTGTGCGCTCAGTGTCGTTCTCTGGGATCGCGCTGTGCGTGCTCACACTGTCGTTCTCCGGGATCGGGCTGTGCGCGCTCACACTGTCGTTCTCTGGGATCGCGCTGTGCGCTCTCACACTGCCATTCTTTGGGATCGGGCTGTGCGCTCACAGTCTCGTTCTCAGGGATCACACTGTGCGCTCACACTCGTTCTCCGGGATCGGGCTGTGTGCTCACACTGTCGTTCTCTGAGATCATGCTGTGCGCTTTCACTGTCGTTCTCTGGGATCGGGCTGTGCGCTCACACTGTCGTTCTCCGGGATCACGCTGTGCGCTCACACTGTCGGTCTCCGGGATCGGGCTGTGCGCTCACACGGTCACTCTCACACGGTCACTCTCACTCTCTCGGATCGCGCTGTGCGCTCAGTGTCGTTCTCTGGGATCGCGCTGTGCGCTCACACTGTCGTTCTCCGGGATCGGGCTGTGCGCTCACAAGGTCGTTCTCTGGGATCGGGCTGTGCGCTCACACTGTAGTTCTCCGGGATCGCGCTGTGCGCTCACACTGTCGTTCTCTGGAATCGCGCTGTGCGCTCACACTGTCGCTCTCTGGGATCGTGCTGTGCGCTCACACTGTCGTACTCCGGGATCATGCCGTGCGCTCACACTGTCGTTCTCCGGGATCACGCTGTCCGCTCACACTGTCGTTCTCTGGAATCGCGCTGTGCGCTCACACTGTCCTTCTCTGGGATCGGGCTGTGTGCTCACACTGTCGTTCTCTGGGATCACGCTGTGCGCTCACACTGTGCGCTCACACTGTCACTCTCCGGGATCGTGCTGTGCGCTCACACTGTCCTTCTCCGGGATCGCGCTGTGCGCTCACACTGTCGTTCTCCGGGATCGGGCAGTGCGCTCACACTGTCGTTCTCCGGGATCGGGCAGTGCGCTCACACTGTCGTTCTCCGGGATCGGGCTGTGCGCTCACACTGTCGTTCTCCGGGATCGGGCAGTGCGCTCACACTGTCGTTCTCCGGGATCGGGCTGTGCGCTCACACTGTCGTTCTCCGGGATCGGGCTGTGCGCTCACACTGTCGTTCTCCGGGATCGGGCTGTGCGCTCACACTGTCGTTCTCCGGGATCGGGCTGTGCGCTCACACTGTGGTTCTCCGGGATCGGGCTGTGCGCTCACACTGTCGTTCTCCGGGATCGGGCTGTGCGCTCACACTGTCGTTCTCCGGGATCGGGCTGTGCGCTCACACGGTCACTCTCACTCTCTCGGATCGCGCTGTGCGCGCTCACACTGTCGTTCTCCGGGATCGGGCTGTGCGCGCTCACACTGTCGTTCTCCGGGATCGGGCTGTGCGCTCACACTGTCGTTCTCTGGGATCGCGCTGTGCGCTCTCACACTGCCATTCTTTGGGATCGGGCTGTGCGCTCACAATCTCGTTCTCAGGGATCACACTGTGCGCTCACACTCGTTCTCCGGGATCGGGCTGTGTGCTCACACTGTCGTTCTCTGAGATCATGCTGTGCGCTTTCACTGTCGTTCTCTGGGATCGGGCTGTGCGCTTTCACTGTCGTTCTCTGGGATCGGGCTGTGCGCTCACACTGTCGTTCTCTAGGATCGCGCTGTGCGCTCACACTGTCGTTCTCCGGGATCGGGCTGTGCGCTCACACTGACGTTCTCTGGGATCGGGCTGTGCGCTCAACACTGTCGTTCTCCGGGATCACGCTGTGCACTCACACTGTCGGTCTCCGGGATCGGGCTGTGCGCTCACACGGTCACTCTCACTCTCTCGGATCGCGCTGTGCGCTCAGTGTCGTTCTCTGGGATCGCGCTGTGTGCGCTCACACTGTCGTTCTCCGGGATCGGGTTGTGCGCTCACACTGTCGTTCTCTGGGATCGCGCTGTGCGCTCTCACACTGCCATTCTTTGGGATCGGGCTGTGCGCTCACACTCGTTCTCCGGGATCGGGCTGTGTGCTCACACTGTCGTTCTCTGAGATCATGCTGTGCGCTTTCACTGTCGTTCTCTGGGATCGGGCTGTGCGCTCACACTGTCGTTCTCCAGGATCGGGCTGTGCGCTCACACTGTCGTTCTCCGGGATCGGGCTGTGCGCTCACACTGTCGTTCTCCGGGATCGGGCTGTGCGCTCACACTGTCGTTCTCCGGGATCGGGCTGTGCGCTCACACTGTCGTTCTCCGGGATCGGGCTGTGCGCTCACACTGTCGTTCTCCGAGATCGGGCTGTGCGCGCACACGGTCACTCTCTCGGATCGCGCTGTGCGCTCACACTGTCGTTCTCTGGGATCGCGCTGTGCGCTCTCACACTGCCATTCTTTGGGATCGGGCTGTGCGCTCACAGTCTCGTTCTCTGGGATCACGCTGTGCGCTCACACTCGTTCTCCGGGATCGGGCTGTGCGCTCTCACTGTCGTTCTCTGGGATCGGGCTGTGCGCTCACACTGTCGTTCTCTGGGATCGGGCTGTGCGCTCGCACTGTCGTTCTCTGGGATCGGACTGTGCGCTCACACTGTCGTTCTCTAGGATCGCGCTGTGCGCTCACACTGCCGTTCTCTGGGATCGGGCTGTGCGCACACACTGTCGTTCTCTGGGATCGCGCTGTGCGCTCACACTGTCGTTCTCCGGGATCGGGCTGTGCGCTCACACTGTCGTTCTGCGCTCACACTGTCGTTCTCTGGGATCGGGCTGTGCGCTCACACTGTCGCTCTCTGGGATCGGGCTGTGTGCTCACACTGTCGTTCTCTGGGATCGCACTGTGCGCTCACACTGTCGCTCTCTGGGATCGCACTGTCGCTCTCTGGGATCGTGCTGTGCGCTCACACTGTCCTTCTCCAGGAACGGGCTGTGCGCTCACACTGTCGTACTCCGGGATCACGCCGTGCGCTCACACTGTCGTTCTGCGGGATCACGCTGTGCGCTCACACTCGTTCTCTGGGATCGGGCTATGCGCTCACACTGTCGTTCTCTGGGATCACGCTGTGCGTGCTCACACTGTCGTTCTCTGGGATCAGGCTGTGCGTTTTCACACTGACGTTCTCTGGGATTGCACTGTGCGCTCACACTGTCGTTCTCCGGGATCGGGCTGTGCGCTCACACTGCCGTTCTCTGGGATCGCGCTGTGCGCTCACACTGTCGTTCTCTGGAATCGCGCTGTGCGCTCACACTGTCGCTCTCTGGGATCGTGCTGTGCGCTCACACTGTGCGCTCACACTGTCACTCTCCGGGATCGTGCTGTGCGCTCACACTGTCGTACTCCGGGATCATGCCGTGCGCTCACACTGTCGTTGTCCGGGATCACGCTGTCCGCTCACACTGTCGTTCTCTGGAATCGCGCTGTGCGCTCACACTGTCCTTCTCTGGGATCGGGCTGTGTGCTCACACTGTCGTTCTCTGGGATCACGCTGTGCGCTCACACTGTGCGCTCACACTGTCACTCTCCGGGATCGTGCTGTGCGCTCACACTGTCCTTCTCCGGGATCGCGCTGTGCGCTCACACTGTCGTTCTCCGGGATCGGGCAGTGCGCTCACACTGTCGTTCTCCGGGATCGGGCAGTGCGCTCACACTGTCGTTCTCCGGGATCGGGCTGTGCGCTCACACTGTCGTTCTCCGGGATCGGGCAGTGCGCTCACACTGTCGTTCTCCGGGATCGGGCTGTGCGCTCACACTGTCGTTCTCCGGGATCGGGCTGTGCGCTCACACTGTCGTTCTCCGGGATCGGGCTGTGCGCTCACACTGTCGTTCTCCGGGATCGGGCTGTGCGCTCACACTGTGGTTCTCCGGGATCGGGCTGTGCGCTCACACTGTCGTTCTCCGGGATCGGGCTGTGCGCTCACACTGTCGTTCTCCGGGATCGGGCTGTGCGCTCACACGGTCACTCTCACTCTCTCGGATCGCGCTGTGCGCGCTCACACTGTCGTTCTCCGGGATCGGGCTGTGCGCGCTCACACTGTCGTTCTCCGGGATCGGGCTGTGCGCTCACACTGTCGTTCTCTGGGATCGCGCTGTGCGCTCTCACACTGCCATTCTTTGGGATCGGGCTGTGCGCTCACAATCTCGTTCTCAGGGATCACACTGTGCGCTCACACTCGTTCTCCGGGATCGGGCTGTGTGCTCACACTGTCGTTCTCTGAGATCATGCTGTGCGCTTTCACTGTCGTTCTCTGGGATCGGGCTGTGCGCTTTCACTGTCGTTCTCTGGGATCGGGCTGTGCGCTCACACTGTCGTTCTCTAGGATCGCGCTGTGCGCTCACACTGTCGTTCTCCGGGATCGGGCTGTGCGCTCACACTGACGTTCTCTGGGATCGGGCTGTGCGCTCAACACTGTCGTTCTCCGGGATCACGCTGTGCACTCACACTGTCGGTCTCCGGGATCGGGCTGTGCGCTCACACGGTCACTCTCACTCTCTCGGATCGCGCTGTGCGCTCAGTGTCGTTCTCTGGGATCGCGCTGTGTGCGCTCACACTGTCGTTCTCCGGGATCGGGTTGTGCGCTCACACTGTCGTTCTCTGGGATCGCGCTGTGCGCTCTCACACTGCCATTCTTTGGGATCGGGCTGTGCGCTCACACTCGTTCTCCGGGATCGGGCTGTGTGCTCACACTGTCGTTCTCTGAGATCATGCTGTGCGCTTTCACTGTCGTTCTCTGGGATCGGGCTGTGCGCTTTCACTGTCGTTCTCTGGGATCGGGCTGTGCGCTCACACTGTCGTTCTCCAGGATCGGGCTGTGCGCTCACACTGTCGTTCTCCGGGATCGGGCTGTGCGCTCACACTGTCGTTCTCCGGGATCGGGCTGTGCGCTCACACTGTCGTTCTCCGGGATCGGGCTGTGCGCTCACACTGTCGTTCTCCGGGATCGGGCTGTGCGCTCACACTGTCGTTCTCCGAGATCGGGCTGTGCGCGCACACGGTCACTCTCTCGGATCGCGCTGTGCGCTCACACTGTCGTTCTCTGGGATCGCGCTGTGCGCTCTCACACTGCCATTCTTTGGGATCGGGCTGTGCGCTCACAGTCTCGTTCTCTGGGATCACGCTGTGCGCTCACACTCGTTCTCCGGGATCGGGCTGTGCGCTCACACTGTCGTTCTCTGGGATCGCGCTGTGCGCTCTCACACTGCCATTCTTTGGGATCGGGCTGTGCGCTCACAGTCTCGTTCTCTGGGATCACGCTGTGCGCTCACACTCGTTCTCCGGGATCGGGCTGTGCGCTCTCACTGTCGTTCTCTGGGATCGGGCTGTGCGCTCACACTGTCGTTCTCTGGGATCGGGCTGTGCGCTCGCACTGTCGTTCTCTGGGATCGGACTGTGCGCTCACACTGTCGTTCTCTAGGATCGCGCTGTGCGCTCACACTGCCGTTCTCTGGGATCGGGCTGTGCGCACACACTGTCGTTCTCTGGGATCGCGCTGTGCGCTCACACTGTCGTTCTCCGGGATCGGGCTGTGCGCTCACACTGTCGTTCTGCGCTCACACTGTCGTTCTCTGGGATCGGGCTGTGCGCTCACACTGTCGCTCTCTGGGATCGGGCTGTGTGCTCACACTGTCGTTCTCTGGGATCGCACTGTGCGCTCACACTGTCGCTCTCTGGGATCGCACTGTCGCTCTCTGGGATCGTGCTGTGCGCTCACACTGTCCTTCTCCAGGAACGGGCTGTGCGCTCACACTGTCGTACTCCGGGATCACGCCGTGCGCTCACACTGTCGTTCTGCGGGATCACGCTGTGCGCTCACACTCGTTCTCTGGGATCGGGCTATGCGCTCACACTGTCGTTCTCTGGGATCACGCTGTGCGTGCTCACACTGTCGTTCTCTGGGATCAGGCTGTGCGTTTTCACACTGACGTTCTCTGGGATTGCACTGTGCGCTCACACTGTCGTTCTCCGGGATCGGGCTGTGCGCTCACACTGCCGTTCTCTGGGATCGCGCTGTGCGCTCACACTGTCGTTCTCTGGAATCGCGCTGTGCGCTCACACTGTCGCTCTCTGGGATCGTGCTGTGCGCTCACACTGTGCGCTCACACTGTCACTCTCCGGGATCGTGCTGTGCGCTCACACTGTCGTACTCCGGGATCATGCCGTGCGCTCACACTGTCGTTCTCCGGGATCACGCTGTCCGCTCACACTGTCGTTCTCTGGAATCGCGCTGTGCGCTCACACTGTCCTTCTCTGGGATCGGGCTGTGTGCTCACACTGTCGTTCTCCGGGATCGGGCTGTGCGCTCACACTGTCGTTCTCCGGGATCGGGCTGTGCGCTCACACTGTCGTTCTCCGGGATCGGGCTGTGCGCTCACACTGTCGTTCTCCGGGATCGGGCTGTGCGCTCACACTGTCGTTCTCCGGGATCGGGCTGTGCGCTCACACTGTCGTTCTCCGGGATCGGTCTGTGCGCTCACACTGTCGTTCTCCGGGATCGGGCTGTGCGCTCACACTGTCGTTCTCCGGGATCGGGCTGTGCGCTCACACTGTCGTTCTCCGGGATCGGGCTGTGCGCTCACACTGTCGTTCTCCGGGATCGGGCTGTGCGCTCACACTGTCGTTCTCCGGGATCGGGCTGTGCGCTCACACTGTCGTTCTCCGGGATCGGTCTGTGCGCTCACACTGTCGTTCTCCGGGATCGGGCTGTGCGCTCACACTGTCGTTCTCCGGGATCGGGCTGTGCGCTCACACTGTCGTTCTCCGGGATCGGGCTGTGCGCTCACACGGTCACTCTCACTCTCTCGGATCGCGCTGTGCGCTCAGTGTCGTTCTCTGGGATCGCGCTGTGCGTGCTCACACTGTCGTTCTCCGGGATCGGGCTGTGCGCGCTCACACTGTCGTTCTCTGGGATCGCGCTGTGCGCTCTCACACTGCCATTCTTTGGGATCGGGCTGTGCGCTCACAGTCTCGTTCTCAGGGATCACACTGTGCGCTCACACTCGTTCTCCGGGATCGGGCTGTGTGCTCACACTGTCGTTCTCTGAGATCATGCTGTGCGCTTTCACTGTCGTTCTCTGGGATCGGGCTGTGCGCTTTCACTGTCGTTCTCCGGGATCGGGCTGTGCGCTCACACTGACGTTCTCTGGGATCGGGCTGTGCGCTCACACTGTCGTTCTCCGGGATCACGCTGTGCGCTCACACTGTCGGTCTCCGGGATCGGGCTGTGCGCTCACACGGTCACTCTCACACGGTCACTCTCACTCTCTCGGATCGCGCTGTGCGCTCAGTGTCGTTCTCTGGGATCGCGCTGTGCGCTCACACTGTCGTTCTCCGGGATCGGGCTGTGCGCTCACACTGTCGTTCTCTGGGATCGGGCTGTGCGCTCACACTGTAGTTCTCCGGGATCGCGCTGTGCGCTCACACTGTCGTTCTCTGGGATTGGGCTGTGCGCTCACACTGTCGTTCTCCGGGATCGCGCTGTGCGCTCACACTGTCGCTCTGTGGGATCGGGCTGTGCGTGCTCACACTGACGTTCTCCGGGATCGGGCTGTGCGCTCACACTGTCGTTCTCTGGGATCGGGCTGTGCGCTCACACTGTCGTTCTCTGGGATCGGGCTGTGCGCTCAATGTCGCTCTCTGGGATCGGGCTGTGCGCTCACACTGTCGTTCTCTGGGATCGAGCTGTGCGCTCACTGTCGTTCTCTGGGATCGGGCTGTGCGCTCACACTGTCGTTCTCTGGGATCGGGCTGTGCGCTCACACTGTCGTTCTCTGGGATCGGGCTGTGCGCGCACACTGTCGTTCTCTGGGATCGGGCTGTGCGCTCACACTGTCGTTCTCTGGGATCGCATTGTCGCTCTCTGGGATCGGGCTGTGCGCTCACACTGCCGTTCTCTGGGATCGGGCTGTGCGCAAACACTGTCGTTCTCTGGGATCGCGCTGTGCGCTCACACTGTCGTTCTCCGGGATCGCGCTGTGCGCCCACACTGTCGTTCTCCGGGATCGCACTGTGCGCTCACACTGTCGTTCTCCGGGATCGGGCTGTGCGCTCACACTGCCGTTCTCTGGGATCGCGCTGTGCGCTCACACTGTCGTTCTCTGGAATCGCGCTGTGCGCTCACACTGTCGCTCTCTGGGATCGTGCTGTGCGCTCACACTGTGCGCTCACACTGTCACTCTCCGGGATCGTGCTGTGCGCTCACACTGTCGTACTCCGGGATCATGCCGTGCGCTCACACTGTCGTTCTCCGGGATCACGCTGTCCGCTCACACTGTCGTTCTCTGGAATCGCGCTGTGCGCTCACACTGTCCTTCTCTGGGATCGGGCTGTGTGCTCACACTGTCGTTCTCTGGGATCACGCTGTGCGCTCACACTGTGCGCTCACACTGTCACTCTCCGGGATCGTGCTGTGCGCTCACACTGTCCTTCTCCGGGATCGCGCTGTGCGCTCACACTGTCGTTCTCCGGGATCGGGCAGTGCGCTCACACTGTCGTTCTCCGGGATCGGGCAGTGCGCTCACACTGTCGTTCTCCGGGATCGGGCTGTGCGCTCACACTGTCGTTCTCCGGGATCGGGCAGTGCGCTCACACTGTCGTTCTCCGGGATCGGGCTGTGCGCTCACACTGTCGTTCTCCGGGATCGGGCTGTGCGCTCACACTGTCGTTCTCCGGGATCAGGCTGTGCGCTCACACTGTCGTTCTCCGGGATCGGGCTGTGCGCTCACACTGTGGTTCTCCGGGATCGGGCTGTGCGCTCACACTGTCGTTCTCCGGGATCGGGCTGTGCGCTCACACTGTCGTTCTCCGGGATCGGGCTGTGCGCTCACACGGTCACTCTCACTCTCTCGGATCGCGCTGTGCGCGCTCACACTGTCGTTCTCCGGGATCGGGCTGTGCGCGCTCACACTGTCGTTCTCCGGGATCGGGCTGTGCGCTCACACTGTCGTTCTCTGGGATCGCGCTGTGCGCTCTCACACTGCCATTCTTTGGGATCGGGCTGTGCGCTCACAATCTCGTTCTCAGGGATCACACTGTGCGCTCACACTCGTTCTCCGGGATCGGGCTGTGTGCTCACACTGTCGTTCTCTGAGATCATGCTGTGCGCTTTCACTGTCGTTCTCTGGGATCGGGCTGTGCGCTTTCACTGTCGTTCTCTGGGATCGGGCTGTGCGCTCACACTGTCGTTCTCTAGGATCGCGCTGTGCGCTCACACTGTCGTTCTCCGGGATCGGGCTGTGCGCTCACACTGACGTTCTCTGGGATCGGGCTGTGCGCTCACACTGTCGTTCTCCGGGATCACGCTGTGCACTCACACTGTCGGTCTCCGGGATCGGGCTGTGCGCTCACACGGTCACTCTCACTCTCTCGGATCGCGCTGTGCGCTCAGTGTCGTTCTCTGGGATCGCGCTGTGTGCGCTCACACTGTCGTTCTCCGGGATCGGGTTGTGCGCTCACACTGTCGTTCTCTGGGATCGCGCTGTGCGCTCTCACACTGCCATTCTTTGGGATCGGGCTGTGCGCTCACACTCGTTCTCCGGGATCGGGCTGTGTGCTCACACTGTCGTTCTCTGAGATCATGCTGTGCGCTTTCACTGTCGTTCTCTGGGATCGGGCTGTGCGCTTTCACTGTCGTTCTCTGGGATCGGGCTGTGCGCTCACACTGTCGTTCTCCAGGATCGGGCTGTGCGCTCACACTGTCGTTCTCCGGGATCGGGCTGTGCGCTCACACTGTCGTTCTCCGGGATCGGGCTGTGCGCTCACACTGTCGTTCTCCGGGATCGGGCTGTGCGCTCACACTGTCGTTCTCCGGGATCGGGCTGTGCGCTCACACTGTCGTTCTCCGAGATCGGGCTGTGCGCGCACACGGTCACTCTCTCGGATCGCGCTGTGCGCTCACACTGTCGTTCTCTGGGATCGCGCTGTGCGCTCTCACACTGCCATTCTTTGGGATCGGGCTGTGCGCTCACAGTCTCGTTCTCTGGGATCACGCTGTGCGCTCACACTCGTTCTCCGGGATCGGGCTGTGCGCTCACACTGTCGTTCTCTGGGATCGCGCTGTGCGCTCTCACACTGCCATTCTTTGGGATCGGGCTGTGCGCTCACAGTCTCGTTCTCTGGGATCACGCTGTGCGCTCACACTCGTTCTCCGGGATCGGGCTGTGCGCTCTCACTGTCGTTCTCTGGGATCGGGCTGTGCGCTCACACTGTCGTTCTCTGGGATCGGGCTGTGCGCTCGCACTGTCGTTCTCTGGGATCGGACTGTGCGCTCACACTGTCGTTCTCTAGGATCGCGCTGTGCGCTCACACTGCCGTTCTCTGGGATCGGGCTGTGCGCACACACTGTCGTTCTCTGGGATCGCGCTGTGCGCTCACACTGTCGTTCTCCGGGATCGGGCTGTGCGCTCACACTGTCGTTCTGCGCTCACACTGTCGTTCTCTGGGATCGGGCTGTGCGCTCACACTGTCGCTCTCTGGGATCGGGCTGTGTGCTCACACTGTCGTTCTCTGGGATCGCACTGTGCGCTCACACTGTCGCTCTCTGGGATCGCACTGTCGCTCTCTGGGATCGTGCTGTGCGCTCACACTGTCCTTCTCCAGGAACGGGCTGTGCGCTCACACTGTCGTACTCCGGGATCACGCCGTGCGCTCACACTGTCGTTCTGCGGGATCACGCTGTGCGCTCACACTCGTTCTCTGGGATCGGGCTATGCGCTCACACTGTCGTTCTCTGGGATCACGCTGTGCGTTTTCACACTGACGTTCTCTGGGATTGCACTGTGCGCTCACACTGTCGTTATCTGGGATCGCGCTGTGCGCTCACACTATCGTTCTCCGGGATCGCGCTGTGCGCTCACACTGTCGTTCTCCGGGATCGGGCTGTGCGCTCACACTGTCGTTCTCCGGGATCGGGCTGTGCGCTCACACTGTCATTCTCCGGGATCGGGCTGTGCGCTCACACTGTCGTTCTCCGGGATCGGGCTGTGCGCTCACACTGTCGTTCTCCGGGATCGGGCTGTGCGCTCACACTGTCGTTCTCCGGGATCGGGCTGTGCGCTCACGCTGTCGTTCTCCGGGATCGGGCTGTGCGCTCACGCTGTCGTTCTCCGGGATCGGGCTGTGCGCTCACACTGTCGTTCTCCGGGATCGGGCTGTGCGCTCACACTGTCGTTCTCCGGGATCGGGCTGTGCGCTCACACTGTCGTTCTCCGGGATCGGTCTGTGCGCTCACACTGTCGTTCTCCGGGATCGGTCTGTGCGCTCACACTGTCGTTCTCCGGGATCGGGCTGTGCGCTCACACTGTCGTTCTCCGGGATCGGGCTGTGCGCTCACACTGTCGTTCTCCGGGATCGGGCTGTGCGCTCACACGGTCACTCTCACTCTCTCGGAACGCGCTGTGCGCTCAGTGTCGTTCTCTGGGATCGCGCTGTGCGTGCTCACACTGTCGTTCTCCGGGATCGGGCTGTGCGCGCTCACACTGTCGTTCTCTGGGATCGCGCTGTGCGCTCTCACACTGCCATTCTTTGGGATCGGGCTGTGCGCTCACAGTCTCGTTCTCAGGGATCACACTGTGCGCTCACACTCGTTCTCCGGGATCGGGCTGTGTGCTCACACTGTTGTTCTCTGAGATCATGCTGTGCGCTTTCACTGTCGTTCTCTGGGATCGGGCTGTGCGCTTTCACTGTCGTTCTCTGGGATCGGGCTGTGCGCTCACACTGTCGTTCTCCGGGATCGGGCTGTGCGCTCACACTGACGTTCTCTGGGATCGGGCTGTGCGCTCACACTGTCGTTCTCCGGGATCACGCTGTGCGCTCACACTGTCGGTCTCCGGGATCGGGCTGTGCGCTCACACGGTCACTCTCACACGGTCACTCTCACTCTCTCGGATCGCGCTGTGCGCTCAGTGTCGTTCTCTGGGATCGCACTGTGCGCTCACACTGTCGTTATCTGGGATCGCGCTGTGCGCTCACACTGTCGTTCTCCGGGATCGCACTGCGCGCTCACACTGTCGTTCTCCGGGATCGCGCTGCGCGCTCACACTGTCGTTCTCCGGGATCGCGCTGCGCGCTCACACTGTCGTTCTCCGGGATCGCGCTGCGCGCTCACACTGTCGTTCTCCGGGATCGGGCTGCGCGCTCACACTGTCGTTCTCCGGGATCGGGCTGTGCGCTCACACTGTCGTTCTCCGGGATCGGGCTGTGCGCTCACACTGTCGTTCTCCGGGATCGGGCTGTGCGCTCACACTGTCGTTCTCCGGGATCGGGCTGTGCGCTCACACTGTCGTTCTCCGGGATCGGGCTGTGCGCTCACACTGTCGTTCTCCGGGATCGGGCTGTGCGCTCACACTGTCGTTCTCCGGGATCGGGCTGTGCGCTCACACTGTCGTTCTCCGGGATCGGGCTGTGCGCTCACACTGTCGTTCTCCGAGATCGGGCTGTGCGCGCACACGGTCACTCTCTCGGATCGCGCTGTGCGCTCACACTGTCGTTCTCTGGGATCGCGCTGTGCGCTCTCACACTGCCATTCTTTGGGATCGGGCTGTGCGCTCACAGTCTCGTTCTCTGGGATCACGCTGTGCGCTCACACTCGTTCTCCGGGATCGGGCTGTGCGCTCACACTGTCGTTCTCTGGGATCGCGCTGTGCGCTCTCACACTGCCATTCTTTGGGATCGGGCTGTGCGCTCACAGTCTCGTTCTCTGGGATCACGCTGTGCGCTCACACTCGTTCTCCGGGATCGGGCTGTGCGCTCACACTGTCGTTCTCTGGGATCGGGCTGTGCGCTCACACTGTCGTTCTCTGGGATCGGGCTGTGCGCTCTCACTGTCGTTCTCTGGGATCGGGCTGTGCGCTCACACTGTCGTTCTCTAGGATCGCGCTGTGCGCTCACACTGCCGTTCTCTGGGATCGGGCTGTGCGCACACACTGTCGTTCTCTGGGATCGCGCTGTGCGCTCACACTGTCGTTCTCCGGGATCGGGCTGTGCGCTCACACTGTCGTTCTGCGCTCACACTGTCGTTCTCTGGGATCGGGCTGTGCGCTCACACTGTCGCTCTCTGGGATCGTGCTGTGCGCTCACACTGTCGTTCTCCAGGAACGGGCTGTGCGCTCACACTGTCGTACTCCGGGATCACGCCGTGCGCTCACACTGTCGTTCTGCGGGATCACGCTGTGCGCTCACACACTGCCATTCTTTGGGATCGGGCTGTGCGCGCTCACACTGTCGTTCTCTGGGATCGCGCTGTGCGCTCTCACACTGCCATTCTTTGGGATCGGGCTGTGCGCTCACAGTCTCGTTCTCAGGGATCACACTGTGCGCTCACACTCGTTCTCCGGGATCGGGCTGTGTGCTCACACTGTCGTTCTCTGAGATCATGCTGTGCGCTTTCACTGTCGTTCTCTGGGATCGGGCTGTGCGCTTTCACTGTCGTTCTCCGGGATCGGGCTGTGCGCTCACACTGACGTTCTCTGGGATCGGGCTGTGCGCTCTCACACTGCCATTCTTTGGGATCGGGCTGTGCGCTCACAGTCTCGTTCTCTGGGATCACGCTGTGCGCTCACACTCGTTCTCCGGGATCGGGCTGTGCGCTCACACTGTCGTTCTCTGGGATCGCGCTGTGCGCTCTCACACTGCCATTCTTTGGGATCGGGCTGTGCGCTCACAGTCTCGTTCTCTGGGATCACGCTGTGCGCTCACACTCGTTCTCCGGGATCGGGCTGTGCGCTCACACTGTCGTTCTCTGGGATCGGGCTGTGCGCTCACACTGTCGTTCTCTGGGATCGGGCTGTGCGCTCTCACTGTCGTTCTCTGGGATCGGGCTGTGCGCTCACACTGTCGTTCTCTAGGATCGCGCTGTGCGCTCACACTGCCGTTCTCTGGGATCGGGCTGTGCGCACACACTGTCGTTCTCTGGGATCGCGCTGTGCGCTCACACTGTCGTTCTCCGGGATCGGGCTGTGCGCTCACACTGTCGTTCTGCGCTCACACTGTCGTTCTCTGGGATCGGGCTGTGCGCTCACACTGTCGCTCTCTGGGATCGTGCTGTGCGCTCACACTGTCGTTCTCCAGGAACGGGCTGTGCGCTCACACTGTCGTACTCCGGGATCACGCCGTGCGCTCACACTGTCGTTCTGCGGGATCACGCTGTGCGCTCACACACTGCCATTCTTTGGGATCGGGCTGTGCGCGCTCACACTGTCGTTCTCTGGGATCGCGCTGTGCGCTCTCACACTGCCATTCTTTGGGATCGGGCTGTGCGCTCACAGTCTCGTTCTCAGGGATCACACTGTGCGCTCACACTCGTTCTCCGGGATCGGGCTGTGTGCTCACACTGTCGTTCTCTGAGATCATGCTGTGCGCTTTCACTGTCGTTCTCTGGGATCGGGCTGTGCGCTTTCACTGTCGTTCTCCGGGATCGGGCTGTGCGCTCACACTGACGTTCTCTGGGATCGGGCTGTGCGCTCACACTGTCGTTCTCCGGGATCACGCTGTGCGCTCACACTGTCGGTCTCCGGGATCGGGCTGTGCGCTCACACGGTCACTCTCACACGGTCACTCTCACTCTCTCGGATCGCGCTGTGCGCTCAGTGTCGTTCTCTGGGATCGCGCTGTGCGCTCACACTGTCGTTCTCCGGGATCGGGCTGTGCGCTCACACTGTCGTTCTCTGGGATCGGGCTGTGCGCTCACACTGTAGTTCTCCGGGATCGCGCTGTGCGCTCACACTGTCGTTCTCTGGGATTGGGCTGTGCGCTCACACTGTCGTTCTCCGGGATCGCGCTGTGCGCTCACACTGTCGCTCTCTGGGATCGGGCTGTGCGCTCACACTGTCGTTCTCTGGGATCGGGCTGTGCGCTCACACTGTCGTTCTCTGGGATCGGGCTGTGCGCTCAATGTCGCTCTCTGGGATCGGGCTGTGCGCTCACACTGTCGTTCTCTGGGATCGAGCTGTGCGCTCTCTGTCGTTCTCTGGGATCGGGCTGTGCGCTCACACTGTCGTTCTCTGGGATCGGGCTGTGCGCTCACACTGTCGTTCTCTGGGATCGGGCTGTGCGCGCACACTGTCGTTCTCTGGGATCGGGCTGTGCGCTCACACTGTCGTTCTCTGGGATCGGGCTGTGCGCTCACACTGTCGTTCTCTGGGATCGCATTGTCGCTCTCTGGGATCGGGCTGTGCACTCACACTGCCGTTCTCTGGGATCGGGCTGTGCGCAAACACTGTCGTTCTCTGGGATCGCGCTGTGCGCTCACACTGTCGTTCTCCGGGATCGCGCTGTGCGCCCACACTGTCGTTCTCCGGGATCGGGCTGTGCGCTCACACTGCCGTTCTCTGGGATCGCGCTGTGCGCTCACACTGTCGTTCTCTGGAATCGCGCTGTGCGCTCACACTGTCGCTCTCTGGGATCGTGCTGTGCGCTCACACTGTGCGCTCACACTGTCACTCTCCGGGATCGTGCTGTGCGCTCACACTGTCCTACTCCGGGATCATGCCGTGCGCTCACACTGTCGTTCTCCGGGATCACGCTGTACGCTCACACTGTCCTTCTCTGGGATCGGGCTGTGTGCTCACACTGTCGTTCTCTGGGATCACGCTGTGCGCTCACACTGTGCGCTCACACTGTCACTCTCCGGGATCGTGCTGTGCGCTCACACTGTCCTTCTCCGGGATCGCGCTGTGCGCTCACACTGTCGTTCTCCGGGATCGGGCAGTGCGCTCACACTGTCGTTCTCCGGGATCGGGCAGTGCGCTCACACTGTCGTTCTCCGGGATCGGGCAGTGCGCTCACACTGTCGTTCTCCGGGATCGGGCAGTGCGCTCACACTGTCGTTCTCCGGGATCGGGCTGTGCGCTCACACTGTCGTTCTCCGGGATCGGGCTGTGCGCTCACACTGTCGTTCTCCGGGATCGGGCTGTGCGCTCACACTGTCGTTCTCCGGGATCGGGCTGTGCGCTCACACTGTGGTTCTCCGGGATCGGGCTGTGCGCTCACACTGTCGTTCTCCGGGATCGGGCTGTGCGCTCACACTGTCGTTCTCCGGGATCGGGCTGTGCGCTCACACGGTCACTCTCACTCTCTCGGATCGCGCTGTGCGCGCTCACACTGTCGTTCTCCGGGATCGGGCTGTGCGCGCTCACACTGTCGTTCTCCGGGATCGGGCTGTGCGCTCACACTGTCGTTCTCTGGGATCGCGCTGTGCGCTCTCACACTGCCATTCTTTGGGATCGGGCTGTGCGCTCACAATCTCGTTCTCAGGGATCACACTGTGCGCTCACACTCGTTCTCCGGGATCGGGCTGTGTGCTCACACTGTCGTTCTCTGAGATCATGCTGTGCGCTTTCACTGTCGTTCTCTGGGATCGGGCTGTGCGCTTTCACTGTCGTTCTCTGGGATCGGGCTGTGCGCTCACACTGTCGTTCTCTAGGATCGCGCTGTGCGCTCACACTGTCGTTCTCCGGGATCGGGCTGTGCGCTCACACTGACGTTCTCTGGGATCGGGCTGTGCGCTCACACTGTCGTTCTCCGGGATCACGCTGTGCACTCACACTGTCGGTCTCCGGGATCGGGCTGTGCGCTCACACGGTCACTCTCACTCTCTCGGATCGCGCTGTGCGCTCAGTGTCGTTCTCTGGGATCGCGCTGTGTGCGCTCACACTGTCGTTCTCCGGGATCGGGTTGTGCGCTCACACTGTCGTTCTCTGGGATCGCGCTGTGCGCTCTCACACTGCCATTCTTTGGGATCGGGCTGTGCGCTCACACTCGTTCTCCGGGATCGGGCTGTGTGCTCACACTGTCGTTCTCTGAGATCATGCTGTGCGCTTTCACTGTCGTTCTCTGGGATCGGGCTGTGCGCTTTCACTGTCGTTCTCTGGGATCGGGCTGTGCGCTCACACTGTCGTTCTCCAGGATCGGGCTGTGCGCTCACACTGTCGTTCTCCGGGATCGGGCTGTGCGCTCACACTGTCGTTCTCCAGGATCGGGCTGTGCGCTCACACTGTCGTTCTCCGGGATCGGGCTGTGCGCTCACACTGTCGTTCTCCGGGATCGGGCTGTGCGCTCACACTGTCGTTCTCCGAGATCGGGCTGTGCGCGCACACGGTCACTCTCTCGGATCGCGCTGTGCGCTCACACTGTCGTTCTCTGGGATCGCGCTGTGCGCTCTCACACTGCCATTCTTTGGGATCGGGCTGTGCGCTCACAGTCTCGTTCTCTGGGATCACGCTGTGCGCTCACACTCGTTCTCCGGGATCGGGCTGTGCGCTCTCACTGTCGTTCTCTGGGATCGGGCTGTGCGCTCACACTGTCGTTCTCTGGGATCGGGCTGTGCGCTCGCACTGTCGTTCTCTGGGATCGGACTGTGCGCTCACACTGTCGTTCTCTAGGATCGCGCTGTGCGCTCACACTGCCGTTCTCTGGGATCGGGCTGTGCGCACACACTGTCGTTCTCTGGGATCGCGCTGTGCGCTCACACTGTCGTTCTCCGGGATCGGGCTGTGCGCTCACACTGTCGTTCTGCGCTCACACTGTCGTTCTCTGGGATCGGGCTGTGCGCTCACACTGTCGCTCTCTGGGATCGGGCTGTGTGCTCACACTGTCGTTCTCTGGGATCGCACTGTGCGCTCACACTGTCGCTCTCTGGGATCGCACTGTCGCTCTCTGGGATCGTGCTGTGCGCTCACACTGTCCTTCTCCAGGAACGGGCTGTGCGCTCACACTGTCGTACTCCGGGATCACGCCGTGCGCTCACACTGTCGTTCTGCGGGATCACGCTGTGCGCTCACACTCGTTCTCTGGGATCGGGCTATGCGCTCACACTGTCGTTCTCTGGGATCACGCTGTGCGTGCTCACACTGTCGTTCTCTGGGATCAGGCTGTGCGTTTTCACACTGACGTTCTCTGGGATTGCACTGTGCGCTCACACTGTCGTTATCTGGGATCGCGCTGTGCGCTCACACTATCGTTCTCCGGGATCGCGCTGTGCGCTCACACTGTCGTTCTCCGGGATCGGGCTGTGCGCTCACACTGTCGTTCTCCGGGATCGGGCTGTGCGCTCACACTGTCATTCTCCGGGATCGGGCTGTGCGCTCACACTGTCGTTCTCCGGGATCGGGCTGTGCGCTCACACTGTCGTTCTCCGGGATCGGGCTGTGCGCTCACACTGTCGTTCTCCGGGATCGGGCTGTGCGCTCACGCTGTCGTTCTCCGGGATCGGGCTGTGCGCTCACGCTGTCGTTCTCCGGGATCGGGCTGTGCGCTCACACTGTCGTTCTCCGGGATCGGGCTGTGCGCTCACACTGTCGTTCTCCGGGATCGGGCTGTGCGCTCACACTGTCGTTCTCCGGGATCGGTCTGTGCGCTCACACTGTCGTTCTCCGGGATCGGGCTGTGCGCTCACACTGTCGTTCTCCGGGATCGGGCTGTGCGCTCACACTGTCGTTCTCCGGGATCGGGCTGTGCGCTCACACGGTCACTCTCACTCTCTCGGAACGCGCTGTGCGCTCAGTGTCGTTCTCTGGGATCGCGCTGTGCGTGCTCACACTGTCGTTCTCCGGGATCGGGCTGTGCGCGCTCACACTGTCGTTCTCTGGGATCGCGCTGTGCGCTCTCACACTGCCATTCTTTGGGATCGGGCTGTGCGCTCACAGTCTCGTTCTCAGGGATCACACTGTGCGCTCACACTCGTTCTCCGGGATCGGGCTGTGTGCTCACACTGTTGTTCTCTGAGATCATGCTGTGCGCTTTCACTGTCGTTCTCTGGGATCGGGCTGTGCGCTTTCACTGTCGTTCTCTGGGATCGGGCTGTGCGCTCACACTGTCGTTCTCCGGGATCGGGCTGTGCGCTCACACTGACGTTCTCTGGGATCGGGCTGTGCGCTCACACTGTCGTTCTCCGGGATCACGCTGTGCGCTCACACTGTCGGTCTCCGGGATCGGGCTGTGCGCTCACACGGTCACTCTCACTCTCTCGGATCGCGCTGTGCGCTCAGTGTCGTTCTCTGGGATCGCACTGTGCGCTCACACTGTCGTTATCTGGGATCGCGCTGTGCGCTCACACTGTCGTTCTCCGGGATCGCGCTGCGCGCTCACACTGTCGTTCTCCGGGATCGGGCTGTGCGCTCACACTGTCGTTCTCCGGGATCGGGCTGTGCGCTCACACTGTCGTTCTCCGGGATCGGGCTGTGCGCTCACACTGTCGTTCTCCGGGATCGGGCTGTGCGCTCACACTGTCGTTCTCCGGGATCGGGCTGTGCGCTCACACTGTCGTTCTCCGGGATCGGGCTGTGCGCTCACACTGTCGTTCTCCGGGATCGGGCTGTGCGCTCACACTGTCGTTCTCCGGGATCGGGCTGTGCACTCACACTGTCGTTCTCCGAGATCGGGCTGTGCGCGCACACGGTCACTCTCTCGGATCGCGCTGTGCGCTCACACTGTCGTTCTCTGGGATCGCGCTGTGCGCTCTCACACTGCCATTCTTTGGGATCGGGCTGTGCGCTCACAGTCTCGTTCTCTGGGATCACGCTGTGCGCTCACACTCGTTCTCCGGGATCGGGCTGTGCGCTCACACTGTCGTTCTCTGGGATCGCGCTGTGCGCTCTCACACTGCCATTCTTTGGGATCGGGCTGTGCGCTCACAGTCTCGTTCTCTGGGATCACGCTGTGCGCTCACACTCGTTCTCCGGGATCGGGCTGTGCGCTCTCACTGTCGTTCTCTGGGATCGGGCTGTGCGCTCACACTGTCGTTCTCTGGGATCGGGCTGTGCGCTCGCACTGTCGTTCTCTGGGATCGGACTGTGCGCTCACACTGTCGTTCTCTAGGATCGCGCTGTGCGCTCACACTGCCGTTCTCTGGGATCGGGCTGTGCGCACACACTGTCGTTCTCTGGGATCGCGCTGTGCGCTCACACTGTCGTTCTCCGGGATCGGGCTGTGCGCTCACACTGTCGTTCTGCGCTCACACTGTCGTTCTCTGGGATCGGGCTGTGCGCTCACACTGTCGCTCTCTGGGATCGGGCTGTGTGCTCACACTGTCGTTCTCTGGGATCGCACTGTGCGCTCACACTGTCGCTCTCTGGGATCGCACTGTCGCTCTCTGGGATCGTGCTGTGCGCTCACACTGTCCTTCTCCAGGAACGGGCTGTGCGCTCACACTGTCGTACTCCGGGATCACGCCGTGCGCTCACACTGTCGTTCTGCGGGATCACGCTGTGCGCTCACACTCGTTCTCTGGGATCGGGCTATGCGCTCACACTGTCGTTCTCTGGGATCACGCTGTGCGTGCTCACACTGTCGTTCTCTGGGATCAGGCTGTGCGTTTTCACACTGACGTTCTCTGGGATTGCACTGTGCGCTCACACTGTCGTTATCTGGGATCGCGCTGTGCGCTCACACTATCGTTCTCCGGGATCGCGCTGTGCGCTCACACTGTCGTTCTCCGGGATCGGGCTGTGCGCTCACACTGTCGTTCTCCGGGATCGGGCTGTGCGCTCACACTGTCATTCTCCGGGATCGGGCTGTGCGCTCACACTGTCGTTCTCCGGGATCGGGCTGTGCGCTCACACTGTCGTTCTCCGGGATCGGGCTGTGCGCTCACACTGTCGTTCTCCGGGATCGGGCTGTGCGCTCACGCTGTCGTTCTCCGGGATCGGGCTGTGCGCTCACGCTGTCGTTCTCCGGGATCGGGCTGTGCGCTCACACTGTCGTTCTCCGGGATCGGGCTGTGCGCTCACACTGTCGTTCTCCGGGATCGGGCTGTGCGCTCACACTGTCGTTCTCCGGGATCGGTCTGTGCGCTCACACTGTCGTTCTCCGGGATCGGGCTGTGCGCTCACACTGTCGTTCTCCGGGATCGGGCTGTGCGCTCACACGGTCACTCTCACTCTCTCGGAACGCGCTGTGCGCTCAGTGTCGTTCTCTGGGATCGCGCTGTGCGTGCTCACACTGTCGTTCTCCGGGATCGGGCTGTGCGCGCTCACACTGTCGTTCTCTGGGATCGCGCTGTGCGCTCTCACACTGCCATTCTTTGGGATCGGGCTGTGCGCTCACAGTCTCGTTCTCAGGGATCACACTGTGCGCTCACACTCGTTCTCCGGGATCGGGCTGTGTGCTCACACTGTTGTTCTCTGAGATCATGCTGTGCGCTTTCACTGTCGTTCTCTGGGATCGGGCTGTGCGCTTTCACTGTCGTTCTCTGGGATCGGGCTGTGCGCTCACACTGTCGTTCTCCGGGATCGGGCTGTGCGCTCACACTGACGTTCTCTGGGATCGGGCTGTGCGCTCACACTGTCGTTCTCCGGGATCACGCTGTGCGCTCACACTGTCGGTCTCCGGGATCGGGCTGTGCGCTCACACTGTCGTTCTCCGAGATCGGGCTGTGCGCGCACACGGTCACTCTCTCGGATCGCGCTGTGCGCTCACACTGTCGTTCTCTGGGATCGCGCTGTGCGCTCTCACACTGCCATTCTTTGGGATCGGGCTGTGCGCTCACAGTCTCGTTCTCTGGGATCACGCTGTGCGCTCACACTCGTTCTCCGGGATCGGGCTGTGCGCTCACACTGTCGTTCTCTGGGATCGCGCTGTGCGCTCTCACACTGCCATTCTTTGGGATCGGGCTGTGCGCTCACAGTCTCGTTCTCTGGGATCACGCTGTGCGCTCACACTCGTTCTCCGGGATCGGGCTGTGCGCTCACACTGTCGTTCTCTGGGATCGGGCTGTGCGCTCACACTGTCGTTCTCTGGGATCGGGCTGTGCGCTCTCACTGTCGTTCTCTGGGATCGGGCTGTGCGCTCACACTGTCGTTCTCTAGGATCGCGCTGTGCGCTCACACTGCCGTTCTCTGGGATCGGGCTGTGCGCACACACTGTCGTTCTCTGGGATCGCGCTGTGCGCTCACACTGTCGTTCTCCGGGATCGGGCTGTGCGCTCACACTGTCGTTCTGCGCTCACACTGTCGTTCTCTGGGATCGGGCTGTGCGCTCACACTGTCGCTCTCTGGGATCGTGCTGTGCGCTCACACTGTCGTTCTCCAGGAACGGGCTGTGCGCTCACACTGTCGTACTCCGGGATCACGCCGTGCGCTCACACTGTCGTTCTGCGGGATCACGCTGTGCGCTCACACACTGCCATTCTTTGGGATCGGGCTGTGCGCGCTCACACTGTCGTTCTCTGGGATCGCGCTGTGCGCTCTCACACTGCCATTCTTTGGGATCGGGCTGTGCGCTCACAGTCTCGTTCTCAGGGATCACACTGTGCGCTCACACTCGTTCTCCGGGATCGGGCTGTGTGCTCACACTGTCGTTCTCTGAGATCATGCTGTGCGCTTTCACTGTCGTTCTCTGGGATCGGGCTGTGCGCTTTCACTGTCGTTCTCCGGGATCGGGCTGTGCGCTCACACTGACGTTCTCTGGGATCGGGCTGTGCGCTCTCACACTGCCATTCTTTGGGATCGGGCTGTGCGCTCACAGTCTCGTTCTCTGGGATCACGCTGTGCGCTCACACTCGTTCTCCGGGATCGGGCTGTGCGCTCACACTGTCGTTCTCTGGGATCGCGCTGTGCGCTCTCACACTGCCATTCTTTGGGATCGGGCTGTGCGCTCACAGTCTCGTTCTCTGGGATCACGCTGTGCGCTCACACTCGTTCTCCGGGATCGGGCTGTGCGCTCACACTGTCGTTCTCTGGGATCGGGCTGTGCGCTCACACTGTCGTTCTCTGGGATCGGGCTGTGCGCTCTCACTGTCGTTCTCTGGGATCCGGCTGTGCGCTCACACTGTCGTTCTCTAGGATCGCGCTGTGCGCTCACACTGCCGTTCTCTGGGATCGGGCTGTGCGCACACACTGTCGTTCTCTGGGATCGCGCTGTGCGCTCACACTGTCGTTCTCCGGGATCGGGCTGTGCGCTCACACTGTCGTTCTGCGCTCACACTGTCGTTCTCTGGGATCGGGCTGTGCGCTCACACTGTCGCTCTCTGGGATCGTGCTGTGCGCTCACACTGTCGTTCTCCAGGAACGGGCTGTGCGCTCACACTGTCGTACTCCGGGATCACGCCGTGCGCTCACACTGTCGTTCTGCGGGATCACGCTGTGCGCTCACACACTGCCATTCTTTGGGATCGGGCTGTGCGCGCTCACACTGTCGTTCTCTGGGATCGCGCTGTGCGCTCTCACACTGCCATTCTTTGGGATCGGGCTGTGCGCTCACAGTCTCGTTCTCAGGGATCACACTGTGCGCTCACACTCGTTCTCCGGGATCGGGCTGTGTGCTCACACTGTCGTTCTCTGAGATCATGCTGTGCGCTTTCACTGTCGTTCTCTGGGATCGGGCTGTGCGCTTTCACTGTCGTTCTCCGGGATCGGGCTGTGCGCTCACACTGACGTTCTCTGGGATCGGGCTGTGCGCTCACACTGTCGTTCTCCGGGATCACGCTGTGCGCTCACACTGTCGGTCTCCGGGATCGGGCTGTGCGCTCACACGGTCACTCTCACACGGTCACTCTCACTCTCTCGGATCGCGCTGTGCGCTCAGTGTCGTTCTCTGGGATCGCGCTGTGCGCTCACACTGTCGTTCTCCGGGATCGGGCTGTGCGCTCACACTGTCGTTCTCTGGGATCGGGCTGTGCGCTCACACTGTAGTTCTCCGGGATCGCGCTGTGCGCTCACACTGTCGTTCTCTGGGATTGGGCTGTGCGCTCACACTGTCGTTCTCCGGGATCGCGCTGTGCGCTCACACTGTCGCTCTCTGGGATCGGGCTGTGCGCTCACACTGTCGTTCTCTGGGATCGGGCTGTGCGCTCACACTGTCGTTCTCTGGGATCGGGCTGTGCGCTCAATGTCGCTCTCTGGGATCGGGCTGTGCGCTCAACACTGTCGTTCTCTGGGATCGAGCTGTGCGCTCTCTGTCGTTCTCTGGGATCGGGCTGTGCGCTCACACTGTCGTTCTCTGGGATCGGGCTGTGCGCTCACACTGTCGTTCTCTGGGATCGGGCTGTGCGCGCACACTGTCGTTCTCTGGGATCGGGCTGTGCGCTCACACTGTCGTTCTCTGGGATCGGGCTGTGCGCTCACACTGTCGTTCTCTGGGATCGCATTGTCGCTCTCTGGGATCGGGCTGTGCACTCACACTGCCGTTCTCTGGGATCGGGCTGTGCGCAAACACTGTCGTTCTCTGGGATCGCGCTGTGCGCTCACACTGTCGTTCTCCGGGATCGCGCTGTGCGCCCACACTGTCGTTCTCCGGGATCGGGCTGTGCGCTCACACTGCCGTTCTCTGGGATCGCGCTGTGCGCTCACACTGTCGTTCTCTGGAATCGCGCTGTGCGCTCACACTGTCGCTCTCTGGGATCGTGCTGTGCGCTCACACTGTGCGCTCACACTGTCACTCTCCGGGATCGTGCTGTGCGCTCACACTGTCCTACTCCGGGATCATGCCGTGCGCTCACACTGTCGTTCTCCGGGATCACGCTGTACGCTCACACTGTCCTTCTCTGGGATCGGGCTGTGTGCTCACACTGTCGTTCTCTGGGATCACGCTGTGCGCTCACACTGTGCGCTCACACTGTCACTCTCCGGGATCGTGCTGTGCGCTCACACTGTCCTTCTCCGGGATCGCGCTGTGCGCTCACACTGTCGTTCTCCGGGATCGGGCAGTGCGCTCACACTGTCGTTCTCCGGGATCGGGCAGTGCGCTCACACTGTCGTTCTCCGGGATCGGGCAGTGCGCTCACACTGTCGTTCTCCGGGATCGGGCTGTGCGCTCACACTGTCGTTCTCCGGGATCGGGCAGTGCGCTCACACTGTCGTTCTCCGGGATCGGGCTGTGCGCTCACACTGTCGTTCTCCGGGATCGGGCTGTGCGCTCACACTGTCGTTCTCCGGGATCGGGCTGTGCGCTCACACTGTCGTTCTCCGGGATCGGGCTGTGCGCTCACACTGTGGTTCTCCGGGATCGGGCTGTGCGCTCACACTGTCGTTCTCCGGGATCGGGCTGTGCGCTCACACTGTCGTTCTCCGGGATCGGGCTGTGCGCTCACACGGTCACTCTCACTCTCTCGGATCGCGCTGTGCGCGCTCACACTGTCGTTCTCCGGGATCGGGCTGTGCGCGCTCACACTGTCGTTCTCCGGGATCGGGCTGTGCGCTCACACTGTCGTTCTCTGGGATCGCGCTGTGCGCTCTCACACTGCCATTCTTTGGGATCGGGCTGTGCGCTCACAATCTCGTTCTCAGGGATCACACTGTGCGCTCACACTCGTTCTCCGGGATCGGGCTGTGTGCTCACACTGTCGTTCTCTGAGATCATGCTGTGCGCTTTCACTGTCGTTCTCTGGGATCGGGCTGTGCGCTTTCACTGTCGTTCTCTGGGATCGGGCTGTGCGCTCACACTGTCGTTCTCTAGGATCGCGCTGTGCGCTCACACTGTCGTTCTCCGGGATCGGGCTGTGCGCTCACACTGACGTTCTCTGGGATCGGGCTGTGCGCTCACACTGTCGTTCTCCGGGATCACGCTGTGCACTCACACTGTCGGTCTCCGGGATCGGGCTGTGCGCTCACACGGTCACTCTCACTCTCTCGGATCGCGCTGTGCGCTCAGTGTCGTTCTCTGGGATCGCGCTGTGTGCGCTCACACTGTCGTTCTCCGGGATCGGGTTGTGCGCTCACACTGTCGTTCTCTGGGATCGCGCTGTGCGCTCTCACACTGCCATTCTTTGGGATCGGGCTGTGCGCTCACACTCGTTCTCCGGGATCGGGCTGTGTGCTCACACTGTCGTTCTCTGAGATCATGCTGTGCGCTTTCACTGTCGTTCTCTGGGATCGGGCTGTGCGCTTTCACTGTCGTTCTCTGGGATCGGGCTGTGCGCTCACACTGTCGTTCTCCAGGATCGGGCTGTGCGCTCACACTGTCGTTCTCCGGGATCGGGCTGTGCGCTCACACTGTCGTTCTCCAGGATCGGGCTGTGCGCTCACACTGTCGTTCTCCGGGATCGGGCTGTGCGCTCACACTGTCGTTCTCCGGGATCGGGCTGTGCGCTCACACTGTCGTTCTCCGAGATCGGGCTGTGCGCGCACACGGTCACTCTCTCGGATCGCGCTGTGCGCTCACACTGTCGTTCTCTGGGATCGCGCTGTGCGCTCTCACACTGCCATTCTTTGGGATCGGGCTGTGCGCTCACAGTCTCGTTCTCTGGGATCACGCTGTGCGCTCACACTCGTTCTCCGGGATCGGGCTGTGCGCTCTCACTGTCGTTCTCTGGGATCGGGCTGTGCGCTCACACTGTCGTTCTCTGGGATCGGGCTGTGCGCTCGCACTGTCGTTCTCTGGGATCGGACTGTGCGCTCACACTGTCGTTCTCTAGGATCGCGCTGTGCGCTCACACTGCCGTTCTCTGGGATCGGGCTGTGCGCACACACTGTCGTTCTCTGGGATCGCGCTGTGCGCTCACACTGTCGTTCTCCGGGATCGGGCTGTGCGCTCACACTGTCGTTCTGCGCTCACACTGTCGTTCTCTGGGATCGGGCTGTGCGCTCACACTGTCGCTCTCTGGGATCGGGCTGTGTGCTCACACTGTCGTTCTCTGGGATCGCACTGTGCGCTCACACTGTCGCTCTCTGGGATCGCACTGTCGCTCTCTGGGATCGTGCTGTGCGCTCACACTGTCCTTCTCCAGGAACGGGCTGTGCGCTCACACTGTCGTACTCCGGGATCACGCCGTGCGCTCACACTGTCGTTCTGCGGGATCACGCTGTGCGCTCACACTCGTTCTCTGGGATCGGGCTATGCGCTCACACTGTCGTTCTCTGGGATCACGCTGTGCGTGCTCACACTGTCGTTCTCTGGGATCAGGCTGTGCGTTTTCACACTGACGTTCTCTGGGATTGCACTGTGCGCTCACACTGTCGTTATCTGGGATCGCGCTGTGCGCTCACACTATCGTTCTCCGGGATCGCGCTGTGCGCTCACACTGTCGTTCTCCGGGATCGGGCTGTGCGCTCACACTGTCGTTCTCCGGGATCGGGCTGTGCGCTCACACTGTCATTCTCCGGGATCGGGCTGTGCGCTCACACTGTCGTTCTCCGGGATCGGGCTGTGCGCTCACACTGTCGTTCTCCGGGATCGGGCTGTGCGCTCACACTGTCGTTCTCCGGGATCGGGCTGTGCGCTCACGCTGTCGTTCTCCGGGATCGGGCTGTGCGCTCACGCTGTCGTTCTCCGGGATCGGGCTGTGCGCTCACACTGTCGTTCTCCGGGATCGGGCTGTGCGCTCACACTGTCGTTCTCCGGGATCGGGCTGTGCGCTCACACTGTCGTTCTCCGGGATCGGTCTGTGCGCTCACACTGTCGTTCTCCGGGATCGGGCTGTGCGCTCACACTGTCGTTCTCCGGGATCGGGCTGTGCGCTCACACTGTCGTTCTCCGGGATCGGGCTGTGCGCTCACACGGTCACTCTCACTCTCTCGGAACGCGCTGTGCGCTCAGTGTCGTTCTCTGGGATCGCGCTGTGCGTGCTCACACTGTCGTTCTCCGGGATCGGGCTGTGCGCGCTCACACTGTCGTTCTCTGGGATCGCGCTGTGCGCTCTCACACTGCCATTCTTTGGGATCGGGCTGTGCGCTCACAGTCTCGTTCTCAGGGATCACACTGTGCGCTCACACTCGTTCTCCGGGATCGGGCTGTGTGCTCACACTGTTGTTCTCTGAGATCATGCTGTGCGCTTTCACTGTCGTTCTCTGGGATCGGGCTGTGCGCTTTCACTGTCGTTCTCTGGGATCGGGCTGTGCGCTCACACTGTCGTTCTCCGGGATCGGGCTGTGCGCTCACACTGACGTTCTCTGGGATCGGGCTGTGCGCTCACACTGTCGTTCTCCGGGATCACGCTGTGCGCTCACACTGTCGGTCTCCGGGATCGGGCTGTGCGCTCACACGGTCACTCTCACTCTCTCGGATCGCGCTGTGCGCTCAGTGTCGTTCTCTGGGATCGCACTGTGCGCTCACACTGTCGTTATCTGGGATCGCGCTGTGCGCTCACACTGTCGTTCTCCGGGATCGGGCTGTGCGCTCACACTGTGGTTCTCCGGGATCGGGCTGTGCGCTCACACTGTCGTTCTCCGGGATCGGGCTGTGCGCTCACACTGTCGTTCTCCGGGATCGGGCTGTGCGCTCACACGGTCACTCTCACTCTCTCGGATCGCGCTGTGCGCGCTCACACTGTCGTTCTCCGGGATCGGGCTGTGCGCGCTCACACTGTCGTTCTCCGGGATCGGGCTGTGCGCTCACACTGTCGTTCTCTGGGATCGCGCTGTGCGCTCTCACACTGCCATTCTTTGGGATCGGGCTGTGCGCTCACAATCTCGTTCTCAGGGATCACACTGTGCGCTCACACTCGTTCTCCGGGATCGGGCTGTGTGCTCACACTGTCGTTCTCTGAGATCATGCTGTGCGCTTTCACTGTCGTTCTCTGGGATCGGGCTGTGCGCTTTCACTGTCGTTCTCTGGGATCGGGCTGTGCGCTCACACTGTCGTTCTCTAGGATCGCGCTGTGCGCTCACACTGTCGTTCTCCGGGATCGGGCTGTGCGCTCACACTGACGTTCTCTGGGATCGGGCTGTGCGCTCACACTGTCGTTCTCCGGGATCACGCTGTGCACTCACACTGTCGGTCTCCGGGATCGGGCTGTGCGCTCACACGGTCACTCTCACTCTCTCGGATCGCGCTGTGCGCTCAGTGTCGTTCTCTGGGATCGCGCTGTGTGCGCTCACACTGTCGTTCTCCGGGATCGGGTTGTGCGCTCACACTGTCGTTCTCTGGGATCGCGCTGTGCGCTCTCACACTGCCATTCTTTGGGATCGGGCTGTGCGCTCACACTCGTTCTCCGGGATCGGGCTGTGTGCTCACACTGTCGTTCTCTGAGATCATGCTGTGCGCTTTCACTGTCGTTCTCTGGGATCGGGCTGTGCGCTTTCACTGTCGTTCTCTGGGATCGGGCTGTGCGCTCACACTGTCGTTCTCCAGGATCGGGCTGTGCGCTCACACTGTCGTTCTCCGGGATCGGGCTGTGCGCTCACACTGTCGTTCTCCAGGATCGGGCTGTGCGCTCACACTGTCGTTCTCCGGGATCGGGCTGTGCGCTCACACTGTCGTTCTCCGGGATCGGGCTGTGCGCTCACACTGTCGTTCTCCGAGATCGGGCTGTGCGCGCACACGGTCACTCTCTCGGATCGCGCTGTGCGCTCACACTGTCGTTCTCTGGGATCGCGCTGTGCGCTCTCACACTGCCATTCTTTGGGATCGGGCTGTGCGCTCACAGTCTCGTTCTCTGGGATCACGCTGTGCGCTCACACTCGTTCTCCGGGATCGGGCTGTGCGCTCTCACTGTCGTTCTCTGGGATCGGGCTGTGCGCTCACACTGTCGTTCTCTGGGATCGGGCTGTGCGCTCGCACTGTCGTTCTCTGGGATCGGACTGTGCGCTCACACTGTCGTTCTCTAGGATCGCGCTGTGCGCTCACACTGCCGTTCTCTGGGATCGGGCTGTGCGCACACACTGTCGTTCTCTGGGATCGCGCTGTGCGCTCACACTGTCGTTCTCCGGGATCGGGCTGTGCGCTCACACTGTCGTTCTGCGCTCACACTGTCGTTCTCTGGGATCGGGCTGTGCGCTCACACTGTCGCTCTCTGGGATCGGGCTGTGTGCTCACACTGTCGTTCTCTGGGATCGCACTGTGCGCTCACACTGTCGCTCTCTGGGATCGCACTGTCGCTCTCTGGGATCGTGCTGTGCGCTCACACTGTCCTTCTCCAGGAACGGGCTGTGCGCTCACACTGTCGTACTCCGGGATCACGCCGTGCGCTCACACTGTCGTTCTGCGGGATCACGCTGTGCGCTCACACTCGTTCTCTGGGATCGGGCTATGCGCTCACACTGTCGTTCTCTGGGATCACGCTGTGCGTGCTCACACTGTCGTTCTCTGGGATCAGGCTGTGCGTTTTCACACTGACGTTCTCTGGGATTGCACTGTGCGCTCACACTGTCGTTATCTGGGATCGCGCTGTGCGCTCACACTATCGTTCTCCGGGATCGCGCTGTGCGCTCACACTGTCGTTCTCCGGGATCGGGCTGTGCGCTCACACTGTCGTTCTCCGGGATCGGGCTGTGCGCTCACACTGTCATTCTCCGGGATCGGGCTGTGCGCTCACACTGTCGTTCTCCGGGATCGGGCTGTGCGCTCACACTGTCGTTCTCCGGGATCGGGCTGTGCGCTCACACTGTCGTTCTCCGGGATCGGGCTGTGCGCTCACGCTGTCGTTCTCCGGGATCGGGCTGTGCGCTCACGCTGTCGTTCTCCGGGATCGGGCTGTGCGCTCACACTGTCGTTCTCCGGGATCGGGCTGTGCGCTCACACTGTCGTTCTCCGGGATCGGGCTGTGCGCTCACACTGTCGTTCTCCGGGATCGGTCTGTGCGCTCACACTGTCGTTCTCCGGGATCGGGCTGTGCGCTCACACTGTCGTTCTCCGGGATCGGGCTGTGCGCTCACACTGTCGTTCTCCGGGATCGGGCTGTGCGCTCACACGGTCACTCTCACTCTCTCGGAACGCGCTGTGCGCTCAGTGTCGTTCTCTGGGATCGCGCTGTGCGTGCTCACACTGTCGTTCTCCGGGATCGGGCTGTGCGCGCTCACACTGTCGTTCTCTGGGATCGCGCTGTGCGCTCTCACACTGCCATTCTTTGGGATCGGGCTGTGCGCTCACAGTCTCGTTCTCAGGGATCACACTGTGCGCTCACACTCGTTCTCCGGGATCGGGCTGTGTGCTCACACTGTTGTTCTCTGAGATCATGCTGTGCGCTTTCACTGTCGTTCTCTGGGATCGGGCTGTGCGCTTTCACTGTCGTTCTCTGGGATCGGGCTGTGCGCTCACACTGTCGTTCTCCGGGATCGGGCTGTGCGCTCACACTGACGTTCTCTGGGATCGGGCTGTGCGCTCACACTGTCGTTCTCCGGGATCACGCTGTGCGCTCACACTGTCGGTCTCCGGGATCGGGCTGTGCGCTCACACGGTCACTCTCACTCTCTCGGATCGCGCTGTGCGCTCAGTGTCGTTCTCTGGGATCGCACTGTGCGCTCACACTGTCGTTATCTGGGATCGCGCTGTGCGCTCACACTGTCGTTCTCCGGGATCGCGCTGCGCGCTCACACTGTCGTTCTCCGGGATCGGGCTGTGCGCTCACACTGTCGTTCTCCGGGATCGGGCTGTGCGCTCACACTGTCGTTCTCCGGGATCGGGCTGTGCGCTCACACTGTCGTTCTCCGGGATCGGGCTGTGCGCTCACACTGTCGTTCTCCGGGATCGGGCTGTGCGCTCACACTGTCGTTCTCCGGGATCGGGCTGTGCGCTCACACTGTCGTTCTCCGGGATCGGGCTGTGCGCTCACACTGTCGTTCTCCGGGATCGGGCTGTGCACTCACACTGTCGTTCTCCGAGATCGGGCTGTGCGCGCACACGGTCACTCTCTCGGATCGCGCTGTGCGCTCACACTGTCGTTCTCTGGGATCGCGCTGTGCGCTCTCACACTGCCATTCTTTGGGATCGGGCTGTGCGCTCACAGTCTCGTTCTCTGGGATCACGCTGTGCGCTCACACTCGTTCTCCGGGATCGGGCTGTGCGCTCACACTGTCGTTCTCTGGGATCGCGCTGTGCGCTCTCACACTGCCATTCTTTGGGATCGGGCTGTGCGCTCACAGTCTCGTTCTCTGGGATCACGCTGTGCGCTCACACTCGTTCTCCGGGATCGGGCTGTGCGCTCTCACTGTCGTTCTCTGGGATCGGGCTGTGCGCTCACACTGTCGTTCTCTGGGATCGGGCTGTGCGCTCGCACTGTCGTTCTCTGGGATCGGACTGTGCGCTCACACTGTCGTTCTCTAGGATCGCGCTGTGCGCTCACACTGCCGTTCTCTGGGATCGGGCTGTGCGCACACACTGTCGTTCTCTGGGATCGCGCTGTGCGCTCACACTGTCGTTCTCCGGGATCGGGCTGTGCGCTCACACTGTCGTTCTGCGCTCACACTGTCGTTCTCTGGGATCGGGCTGTGCGCTCACACTGTCGCTCTCTGGGATCGGGCTGTGTGCTCACACTGTCGTTCTCTGGGATCGCACTGTGCGCTCACACTGTCGCTCTCTGGGATCGCACTGTCGCTCTCTGGGATCGTGCTGTGCGCTCACACTGTCCTTCTCCAGGAACGGGCTGTGCGCTCACACTGTCGTACTCCGGGATCACGCCGTGCGCTCACACTGTCGTTCTGCGGGATCACGCTGTGCGCTCACACTCGTTCTCTGGGATCGGGCTATGCGCTCACACTGTCGTTCTCTGGGATCACGCTGTGCGTGCTCACACTGTCGTTCTCTGGGATCAGGCTGTGCGTTTTCACACTGACGTTCTCTGGGATTGCACTGTGCGCTCACACTGTCGTTATCTGGGATCGCGCTGTGCGCTCACACTATCGTTCTCCGGGATCGCGCTGTGCGCTCACACTGTCGTTCTCCGGGATCGGGCTGTGCGCTCACACTGTCGTTCTCCGGGATCGGGCTGTGCGCTCACACTGTCATTCTCCGGGATCGGGCTGTGCGCTCACACTGTCGTTCTCCGGGATCGGGCTGTGCGCTCACACTGTCGTTCTCCGGGATCGGGCTGTGCGCTCACACTGTCGTTCTCCGGGATCGGGCTGTGCGCTCACGCTGTCGTTCTCCGGGATCGGGCTGTGCGCTCACGCTGTCGTTCTCCGGGATCGGGCTGTGCGCTCACACTGTCGTTCTCCGGGATCGGGCTGTGCGCTCACACTGTCGTTCTCCGGGATCGGGCTGTGCGCTCACACTGTCGTTCTCCGGGATCGGTCTGTGCGCTCACACTGTCGTTCTCCGGGATCGGGCTGTGCGCTCACACTGTCGTACTCCGGGATCGGGCTGTGCGCTCACACTGTCGTTCTCCGGGATCGGGCTGTGCGCTCACACGGTCACTCTCACTCTCTCGGAACGCGCTGTGCGCTCAGTGTCGTTCTCTGGGATCGCGCTGTGCGTGCTCACACTGTCGTTCTCCGGGATCGGGCTGTGCGCGCTCACACTGTCGTTCTCTGGGCGCGCTGTGCGCTCTCACACTGCCATTCTTTGGGATCGGGCTGTGCGCTCACAGTCTCGTTCTCAGGGATCACACTGTGCGCTCACACTCGTTCTCCGGGATCGGGCTGTGTGCTCACACTGTTGTTCTCTGAGATCATGCTGTGCGCTTTCACTGTCGTTCTCTGGGATCGGGCTGTGCGCTTTCACTGTCGTTCTCTGGGATCGGGCTGTGCGCTCACACTGTCGTTCTCCGGAATCGGGCTGTGCGCTCACACTGACGTTCTCTGGGATCGGGCTGTGCGCTCACACTGTCGTTCTCCGGGATCACGCTGTGCGCTCACACTGTCGGTCTCCGGGATCGGGCTGTGCGCTCACACGGTCACTCTCACTCTCTCGGATCGCGCTGTGCGCTCAGTGTCGTTCTCTGGGATCGCACTGTGCGCTCACACTGTCGTTATCTGGGATCGCGCTGTGCGCTCACACTGTCGTTCTCCGGGATCGCGCTGCGCGCTCACACTGTCGTTCTCCGGGATCGGGCTGTGCGCTCACACTGTCGTTCTCCGGGATCGGGCTGTGCGCTCACACTGTCGTTCTCCGGGATCGGGCTGTGCGCTCACACTGTCGTTCTCCGGGATCGGGCTGTGCGCTCACACTGTCGTTCTCCGGGATCGGGCTGTGCGCTCACACTGTCGTTCTCCGGGATCGGGCTGTGCGCTCACACTGTCGTTCTCCGGGATCGGGCTGTGCGCTCACACTGTCGTTCTCCGGGATCGGGCTGTGCACTCACACTGTCGTTCTCCGAGATCGGGCTGTGCGCGCACACGGTCACTCTCTCGGATCGCGCTGTGCGCTCACACTGTCGTTCTCTGGGATCGCGCTGTGCGCTCTCACACTGCCATTCTTTGGGATCGGGCTGTGCGCTCACAGTCTCGTTCTCTGGGATCACGCTGTGCGCTCACACTCGTTCTCCGGGATCGGGCTGTGCGCTCACACTGTCGTTCTCTGGGATCGCGCTGTGCGCTCTCACACTGCCATTCTTTGGGATCGGGCTGTGCGCTCACAGTCTCGTTCTCTGGGATCACGCTGTGCGCTCACACTCGTTCTCCGGGATCGGGCTGTGCGCTCACACTGTCGTTCTCTGGGATCGGGCTGTGCGCTCACACTGTCGTTCTCTGGGATCGGGCTGTGCGCTCTCACTGTCGTTCTCTGGGATCGGGCTGTGCGCTCACACTGTCGTTCTCTAGGATCGCGCTGTGCGCTCACACTGCCGTTCTCTGGGATCGGGCTGTGCGCACACACTGTCGTTCTCTGGGATCGCGCTGTGCGCTCACACTGTCGTTCTCCGGGATCGGGCTGTGCGCTCACACTGTCGTTCTGCGCTCACACTGTCGTTCTCTGGGATCGGGCTGTGCGCTCACACTGTCGCTCTCTGGGATCGTGCTGTGCGCTCACACTGTCGTTCTCCAGGAACGGGCTGTGCGCTCACACTGTCGTACTCCGGGATCACGCCGTGCGCTCACACTGTCGTTCTGCGGGATCACGCTGTGCGCTCACACTCGTTCTCTGGGATCGGGCTATGCGCTCACACTGTCGTTCTCTGGGATCACGCTGTGCGCTCACACTGTCACTCTCCAGGATCGTGCTGTGCGCTCACACTGTCCTTCTCTGGGATCACGCTGTGCGCTCACGCTGTCACTCTCCAGGATCGTGCTGTGCGCTCACACTGTCGCGCTCTCTGGGATCAGGCTGTGCGTGCTCACACTGTCGTTCTCTGGGATCACGCTGTGCGCTCACACTGTCACTCTCCGGGATCGTGCTGTGCGCTCACACTGTCGCGCTCTCTGGGATCAGGCTGTGCGTGCTCACACTGTCGTTCTCTGGGATCAGGCGGTGCGTGTTCACACTGACGTTCTCTGGGATTGCACTGTGCGCTCACACTGTCGTTATCTGGGATCGCGCTGTGCGCTCACACTATCGTTCTCCGGGATCGCGCTGTGCGCTCACACTGTCGTTCTCCGGGATCGGGCTGTGCGCTCACACTGTCGTTCTCCGGGATCGGGCTGTGCGCTCACACTGTCATTCTCCGGGATCGGGCTGTGCGCTCACACTGTCGTTCTCCGGGATCGGGCTGTGCGCTCACACTGTCGTTCTCCGGGATCGGGCTGTGCGCTCACACTGTTGTTCTCCGGGATCGGGCTGTGCGCTCACACTGTCGTTCTCCGGGATCGGGCTGTGCGCTCACACTGTCGTTCTCCGGGATCGGGCTGTGCGCTCACACTGTCGTTCTCCGGGATCGGGCTGTGCGCTCACACTGTCGTTCTCCGGGATCGGGCTGTGCGCTCACACTGTCGTTCTCCGGGATCGGTCTGTGCGCTCACACTGTCGTTCTCCGGGATCGGGCTGTGCGCTCACACTGTCGTTCTCCGGGATCGGGCTGTGCGCTCACACTGTCGTTCTCCGGGATCGGGCTGTGCGCTCACACTGTCGTTCTCCGGGATCGGGCTGTGTGCTCACACTGTCGTTCTCCGGGATCACGCTGTGCGCTCACACTGTCGTTCTCCGGGATCGGGCTGTGCGCTCACACTGTCGTTCTCCGGGATCGGGCTGTGCGCTCACACTGTCGTTCTCCGGGATCGGTCTGTGCGCTCACACTGTCGTTCTCCGGGATCGGGCTGTGCGCTCACACTGTCGTTCTCCGGGATCGGGCTGTGCGCTCACACTGTCGTTCTCCGGGATCGGGCTGTGCGCTCACACGGTCACTCTCACTCTCTCGGATCGCGCTGTGCGCTCAGTGTCGTTCTCTGGGATCGCGCTGTGCGTGCTCACACTGTCGTTCTCCGGGATCGGGCTGTGCGCGCTCACACTGTCGTTCTCTGGGATCGCGCTGTGCGCTCTCACACTGCCATTCTTTGGGATCGGGCTGTGCGCTCACAGTCTCGTTCTCAGGGATCACACTGTGCGCTCACACTCGTTCTCCGGGATCGGGCTGTGTGCTCACACTGTCGTTCTCTGAGATCATGCTGTGCGCTTTCACTGTCGTTCTCTGGGATCGGGCTGTGCGCTTTCACTGTCGTTCTCCGGGATCGGGCTGTGCGCTCACACTGACGTTCTCTGGGATCGGGCTGTGCGCTCACACTGTCGTTCTCCGGGATCACGCTGTGCGCTCACACTGTCGGTCTCCGGGATCGGGCTGTGTGCTCACACGGTCACTCTCACACGGTCACTCTCACTCTCTCGGATCGCGCTGTGCGCTCAGTGTCGTTCTCTGGGATCGCGCTGTGCGCTCACACTGTCGTTCTCCGGGATCGGGCTGTGCGCTCACACTGTCGTTCTCTGGGATCGGGCTGTGCGCTCACACTGTAGTTCTCCGGGATCGCGCTGTGCGCTCACACTGTCGTTCTCTGGGATTGGGCTGTGCGCTCACACTGTCGTTCTCCGGGATCGCGCTGTGCGCTCACACTGTCGCTCTCTGGGATCGGGCTGTGCGTGCTCACACTGACGTTCTCCGGGATCGGGCTGTGCGCTCACACTGTCGTTCTCTGGGATCGGGCTGTGCGCTCACACTGTCGTTCTCTGGGATCGGGCTGTGCGCTCAATGTCGCTCTCTGGGATCGGGCTGTGCGCTCACACTGTCGTTCTCTGGGATCGAGCTGTGCGCTCACTGTCGTTCTCTGGGATCGGGCTGTGCGCTCACACTGTCGTTCTCTGGGATCGGGCTGTGCGCTCACACTGTCGTTCTCTGGGATCGGGCTGTGCGCGCACACTGTCGTTCTCTGGGATCGGGCTGTGCGCTCACACTGTCGTTCTCTGGGATCGGGCTGTGCGCTCACACTGTCGTTCTCTGGGATCGCATTGTCGCTCTCTGGGATCGGGCTGTGCGCTCACACTGCCGTTCTCTGGGATCGGGTTGTGCGCAAACACTGTCGTCCTCTGGGATCGCGCTGTGCGCTCACACTGTCGTTCTCCGGGATCGCGCTGTGCGCCCACACTGTCGTTCTCCGGGATCGCACTGTGCGCTCACACTGTCGTTCTCCGGGATCGGGCTGTGCGCTCACACTGCCGTTCTCTGGGATCGCGCTGTGCGCTCACACTGTCGTTCTCTGGAATCGCGCTGTGCGCTCACACTGTCGCTCTCTGGGATCGTGCTGTGCGCTCACACTGTGCGCTCACACTGTCACTCTCCGGGATCGTGCTGTGCGCTCACACTGTCGTACTCCGGGATCATGCCGTGCGCTCACACTGTCGTTCTCCGGGATCACGCAGTCCGCTCACACTGTCGTTCTCTGGAATCGCGCTGTGCGCTCACACTGTCCTTCTCTGGGATCGGGCTGTGTGCTCACACTGTCGTTCTCCGGGATCGGTCTGTGCGCTCACACTGTCGTTCTCCGGGATCGGGCTGTGCGCTCACACTGTCGTTCTCCGGGATCGGGCTGTGCGCTCACACTGTCGTTCTCCGGGATCGGGCTGTGCGCTCACACTGTCGTTCTCCGGGATCGGGCTGTGTGCTCACACTGTCGTTCTCCGGGATCGGGCTGTGCGCTCACACTGTCGTTCTCCGGGATCGGGCTGTGCGCTCACACTGTCGTTCTCCGGGATCGGTCTGTGCGCTCACACTGTCGTTCTCCGGGATCGGGCTGTGCGCTCACACTGTCGTTCTCCGGGATCGGGCTGTGCGCTCACACTGTCGTTCTCCGGGACCGGGCTGTGCGCTCACACGGTCACTCTCACGGATCGCGCTGTGCGCTCAGTGTCGTTCTCTGGGATCGCGCTGTGCGTGCTCACACTGTCGTTCTCCGGGATCGGGCTGTGCGCGCTCACACTGTCGTTCTCTGGGATCGCGCTGTGCGCTCTCACACTGCCATTCTTTGGGATCGGGCTGTGCGCTCACAGTCTCGTTCTCAGGGATCACACTGTGCGCTCACACTCGTTCTCCGGGATCGGGCTGTGTGCTCACACTGTCGTTCTCTGAGATCATGCTGTGCGCTTTCACTGTCGTTCTCTGGGATCGGGCTGTGCGCTTTCACTGTCGTTCTCCGGGATCGGGCTGTGCGCTCACACTGACGTTCTCTGGGATCGGGCTGTGCGCTCACACTGTCGTTCTCCGGGATCACGCTGTGCGCTCACACTGTCGGTCTCCGGGATCGGGCTGTGCGCTCACACGGTCACTCTCACACGGTCACTCTCACTCTCTCGGATCGCGCTGTGCGCTCAGTGTCGTTCTCTGGGATCGCGCTGTGCGCTCACACTGTCGTTCTCCGGGATCGGGCTGTGCGCTCACACTGTCGTTCTCTGGGATCGGGCTGTGCGCTCACACTGTAGTTCTCCGGGATCGCGCTGTGCGCTCACACTGTCGTTCTCTGGGATTGGGCTGTGCGCTCACACTGTCGTTCTCCGGGATCGCGCTGTGCGCTCACACTGTCGCTCTCTGGGATCGGGCTGTGCGTGCTCACACTGACGTTCTCCGGGATCGGGCTGTGCGCTCACACTGTCGTTCTCTGGGATCGGGCTGTGCGCTCACACTGTCGTTCTCTGGGATCGGGCTGTGCGCTCAATGTCGCTCTCTGGGATCGGGCTGTGCGCTCACACTGTCGTTCTCTGGGATCGAGCTGTGCGCTCACTGTCGTTCTCTGGGATCGGGCTGTGCGCTCACACTGTCGTTCTCTGGGATCGGGCTGTGCGCTCACACTGTCGTTCTCTGGGATCGGGCTGTGCGCGCACACTGTCGTTCTCTGGGATCGGGCTGTGCGCTCACACTGTCGTTCTCTGGGATCGGGCTGTGCGCTCACACTGTCGTTCTCTGGGATCGCATTGTCGCTCTCTGGGATCGGGCTGTGCGCTCACACTGCCGTTCTCTGGGATCGGGCTGTGCGCTCACACTGCCGTTCTCTGGGATCGGGCTGTGCGCAAACACTGTCGTTCTCTGGGATCGGGCTGTGCGCTCACACTGTCGTTCTCTGGGATCGGGCTGTGCGCTCACACTGTCGTTCTCTGGGATCGGGCTGTGCGCTCACACTGTCGTTCTCTGGGATCGGGCTGTGCGCTCACACTGTCGTTCTCTGGGATCGGGCTGTGCGCTCACACTGCCGTTCTCTGGGATCGGGCTGTGCGCAAACACTGTCGTTCTCCGGGATCACGCTGTGCACTCACACTGTCGGTCTCCGGGATCGGGCTGTGCGCTCACACGGTCACTCTCACTCTCTCGGATCGCGCTGTGCGCTCACACTGTCGTTCTCCGGGATCGGGCTGTGCGCTCACACTGTCGTTCTCTGGGATCGGGCTGTGCGCTCACACTGTAGTTCTCTGGGATCGGGCTGTGCGCTCACACTGTCGCTCTCCGGGATCGGGCTGTGCGCTCACACTGTCGTTCTCTGGGATCGGGCTGTGCGCTCACACTGTCGTTCTCCGGGATCGGGCTGTGCGCTCACACTGTGGTTCTCCGGGATCGGGCTGTGCGCTCACACTGTCGTTCTCCGGGATCGGGCTGTGCGCTCACACTGTCGTTCTCCGGGATCGGGCTGTGCGCTCACACGGTCACTCTCACTCTCTCGGATCGCGCTGTGCGCGCTCACACTGTCATTCTCCGGGATCGGGCTGTGCGCGCTCACACTGTCGTTCTCCGGGATCGGGCTGTGCGCGCTCACACTGTCGTTCTCCGGGATCGGGCTGTGCGCTCACACTGTCGTTCTCCGGGATCGGGCTGTGCGCTCACACGGTCACTCTCACTCTCTCGGATCGCGCTGTGCGCGCTCACACTGTCATTCTCCGGGATCGGGCTGTGCGCGCTCACACTGTCGTTCTCCGGGATCGGGCTGTGCGCTCACACTGTCGTTCTCTGGGATCGCGCTGTGCGCTCTCACACTGCCATTCTTTGGGATCGGGCTGTGCGCTCACAATCTCGTTCTCAGGGATCACACTGTGCGCTCACACTCGTTCTCCGGGATCGGGCTGTGTGCTCACACTGTCGTTCTCTGAGATCATGCTGTGCGCTTTCACTGTCGTTCTCTGGGATCGGGCTGTGCGCTTTCACTGTCGTTCTCTGGGATCGGGCTGTGCGCTCACACTGTCGTTCTCCGGGATCACGCTGTGCACTCACACTGTCGGTCTCCGGGATCGGGCTGTGCGCTCACACGGTCACTCTCACTCTCTCGGATCGCGCTGTGCGCTCAGTGTCGTTCTCTGGGATCGCGCTGTGTGCGCTCACACTGTCGTTCTCCGGGATCGGGCTGTGCGCTCACACTGTCGTTCTCTGGGATCGCGCTGTGCGCTCTCACACTGCCATTCTTTGGGATCGGGCTGTGCGCTCACACTCGTTCTCCGGGATCGGGCTGTGTGCTCACACTGTCGTTCTCTGAGATCATGCTGTGCGCTTTCACTGTCGTTCTCTGGGATCGGGCTGTGCGCTTTCACTGTCGTTCTCTGGGATCGGGCTGTGCGCTCACACTGTCGTTCTCCAGGATCGGGCTGTGCGCTCACACTGTCGTTCTCCGGGATCGCGCTGTTCGCTCACACTGTCGTTCTCCGGGATCGGGCTGTGCGCTCACACTGTCGTTCTCCGGGATCGCGCTGTGCGCTCACACTGTCGTTCTCCGGGATCGCGCTGTGCGCTCACACTGTCGTTCTCCGGGATCGCGCTGTGCGCTCACACTGCCGTTCTCTGGGATCGCGCTGTGCGCTCACACTGTCGTTCTCTGGGATCGGGCTGTGCGCTCACACTGTCACTCTCTGGGATCGCTCTGTGCGCTCACACTGTCGTTCTCTGGGATCGGGCTGTGCGCTCACACTGTCGTTCTCCGGGATCGCGCTGTGCGCTCACACTGTCGCTCTCTGGGATCGGGCTGTGCGTGCTCACACTGACATTCTCCGGGATCGGGCTGTGCGCTCACACTGTCGTTCTCTGGGATCGGGCTGTGCGCTCACACTGTCGTTCTCTGGGATCGGGCTGTGCGCTCTCACTGTCGTTCTCTGGGATCGGGCTGTGCGCTCAATGTCGCTCTCTGGGATCGGGCTGTGCGCTCACACTGTCGTTCTCTGGGATCGGGCTGTGCGCTCACTGTCGTTCTCTGGGATCGGGCTGTGCGCTCACACTGTCGTTCTCTGGGATCGGGCTGTGCGCTCACACTGTCGTTCTCTGGGATCGGGCTGTGCGCTCACACTGTCGTTCTCTGGGATCGGGCTGTGCGCTCACACTGTCGTTCTCTGGGATCGGGCTGTGCGCTCACACTGCCGTTCTCTGGGATCGGGCTGTGCGCAAACACTGTCGTTCTCCGGGATCACGCTGTGCACTCACACTGTCGGTCTCCGGGATCGGGCTGTGCGCTCACACGGTCACTCTCACTCTCTCGGATCGCGCTGTGCGCTCACACTGTCGTTCTCCGGGATCGGGCTGTGCGCTCACACTGTCGTTCTCCGGGATCGGGCTGTGCGCGCTCACACTGTCGTTCTCCGGGATCGGGCTGTGCGCTCACACTGTCGTTCTCTGGGATCGCGCTGTGCGCTCTCACACTGCCATTCTTTGGGATCGGGCTGTGCGCTCACAATCTCGTTCTCAGGGATCACACTGTGCGCTCACACTCGTTCTCCGGGATCGGGCTGTGTGCTCACACTGTAGTTCTCTGGGATCGGGCTGTGCGCTCACACTGTCGCTCTCCGGGATCGGGCTGTGCGCTCACACTGTCGTTCTCTGGGATCGGGCTGTGCGCTCACACTGTCGTTCTCCGGGATCGGGCTGTGCGCTCACACTGTGGTTCTCCGGGATCGGGCTGTGCGCTCACACTGTCGTTCTCCGGGATCGGGCTGTGCGCTCACACTGTCGTTCTCCGGGATCGGGCTGTGCGCTCACACGGTCACTCTCACTCTCTCGGATCGCGCTGTGCGCGCTCACACTGTCATTCTCCGGGATCGGGCTGTGCGCGCTCACACTGTCGTTCTCCGGGATCGGGCTGTGCGCTCACACTGTCGTTCTCTGGGATCGCGCTGTGCGCTCTCACACTGCCATTCTTTGGGATCGGGCTGTGCGCTCACAATCTCGTTCTCAGGGATCACACTGTGCGCTCACACTGTCACTCTCCGGGATCGTGCTGTGCGCTCACACTGTCCTTCTCCGGGATCGCGCTGTGCGCTCACACTGTCGTTCTCCGGGATCGGGCTGTGCGTGCTCACACTGACATTCTCCGGGATCGGGCTGTGCGCTCACACTGTCGTTCTCTGGGATCGGGCTGTGCGCTCACACTGTCGTTCTCTGGGATCGGGCTGTGCGCTCTCACTGTCGTTCTCTGGGATCGGGCTGTGCGCTCAATGTCGCTCTCTGGGATCGGGCTGTGCGCTCACACTGTCGTTCTCTGGGATCGGGCTGTGCGCTCACTGTCGTTCTCTGGGATCGGGCTGTGCGCTCACACTGTCGTTCTCTGGGATCGGGCTGTGCGCTCACACTGTCGTTCTCTGGGATCGGGCTGTGCGCTCACACTGTCGTTCTCTGGGATCGGGCTGTGCGCTCACACTGTCGTTCTCTGGGATCGGGCTGTGCGCTCACACTGCCGTTCTCTGGGATCGGGCTGTGCGCAAACACTGTCGTTCTCCGGGATCACGCTGTGCACTCACACTGTCGGTCTCCGGGATCGGGCTGTGCGCTCACACGGTCACTCTCACTCTCTCGGATCGCGCTGTGCGCTCACACTGTCGTTCTCCGGGATCGGGCTGTGCGCTCACACTGTCGTTCTCTGGGATCGGGCTGTGCGCTCACACTGTAGTTCTCTGGGATCGGGCTGTGCGCTCACACTGTCGCTCTCCGGGATCGGGCTGTGCGCTCACACTGTCGTTCTCTGGGATCGGGCTGTGCGCTCACACTGTCGTTCTCCGGGATCGGGCTGTGCGCTCACACTGTGGTTCTCCGGGATCGGGCTGTGCGCTCACACTGTCGTTCTCCGGGATCGGGCTGTGCGCTCACACTGTCGTTCTCCGGGATCGGGCTGTGCGCAAACACTGTCGTTCTCTGGGATCGCGCTGTGCGCTCACACTGTCGTTCTCCGGGATCGCGCTGTGCGCCCACACTGTCGTTCTCCGGGATCGCGCTGTGCGCTCACACTGTCGTTCTCCGGGATCGGGCTGTGCGCTCACACTGCCGTTCTCTGGGATCGCGCTGTGCGCTCACACTGTCGTTCTCTGGGATCGCGCTGTGCGCTCACACGGTCGTTCTCTGGGATCGCACTGTGCGCTCACACTGTCGCTCTCTGGGATCGTGCTGTGCGCTCACACTGTCGTTCTCCAGGAACGGGCTGTGCGCTCACACTGTCCTACTCCGGGATCATGCCGTGCGCTCACACTGTCGTTCTCCGGGATCACGCTGTGCGCTCACACTGTCGTTCTCTGGAATCGCGCTGTGCGCTCACACTGTCCTTCTCTGGGATCGGGCTGTGTGCTCACACTGTCGTTCTCTGGGATCACGCTGTGCGCTCACACTGTGCGCTCACACTGTCACTCTCCGGGATCGTGCTGTGCGCTCACACTGTCCTTCTCCGGGATCGCGCTGTGCGCTCACACTGTCGTTCTCTGGGATCGGGCTGTGCGCTCACACTGTCGTTCTCTGGGATCGGGCTGTGCGCTCACACTGTCGTTCTCTGGGATCGGGCTGTGCGCTCACACTGTCGTTCTCCGGGATCGGGCAGTGCGCTCACACTGTCGTTCTCCGGGATCGGGCTGTGCGCTCACACTGTCGTTCTCCGGGATCGGGCTGTGCGCTCACACTGTCGTTCTCCGGGATCGGGCTGTGCGCTCACACTGTCGTTCTCCGGGATCGGGCTGTGCGCTCACACTGTCGTTCTCCGGGATCGGGCTGTGCGCTCACACTGTGGTTCTCCGGGATCGGGCTGTGCGCTCACACTGTCGTTCTCCGGGATCGGGCTGTGCGCTCACACTGTCGTTCTCCGGGATCGGGCTGTGCGCTCACACGGTCACTCTCACTCTCTCGGATCGCGCTGTGCGCGCTCACACTGTCGTTCTCCGGGATCGGGCTGTGCGCGCTCACACTGTCGTTCTCCGGGATCGGGCTGTGCGCTCACACTGTCGTTCTCTGGGATCGCGCTGTGCGCTCTCACACTGCCATTCTTTGGGATCGGGCTGTGCGCTCACAATCTCGTTCTCAGGGATCACACTGTGCGCTCACACTCGTTCTCCGGGATCGGGCTGTGTGCTCACACTGTCGTTCTCTGAGATCATGCTGTGCGCTTTCACTGTCGTTCTCTGGGATCGGGCTGTGCGCTTTCACTGTCGTTCTCTGGGATCGGGCTGTGCGCTTTCACTGTCGTTCTCTGGGATCGGGCTGTGCGCTCACACTGTCGTTCTCTGGGATCGGGCTGTGCGCTTTCACTGTCGTTCTCTAGGATCGCGCTGTGCGCTCACACTGTCGTTCTCCGGGATCGGGCTGTGCGCTCACACTGACGTTCTCTGGGATCGGGCTGTGCGCTCACACTGTCGGTCTCCGGGATCGGGCTGTGCGCTCACACGGTCACTCTCACTCTCTCGGATCGCGCTGTGCGCTCAGTGTCGTTCCCTGGGATCGCGCTGTGTGCGCTCACACTGTCGTTCTCCGGGATCGGGCTGTGCGCTCACACTGTCGTTCTCTGGGATCGCGCTGTGCGCTCACACTGTCACTCTCTGGGATCGCTCTGTGCGCTCACACTGTCGTTCTCTGGGATCGGGCTGTGCGCTCACACTGTCGTTCTCCGGGATCGCGCTGTGCGCTCACACTGTCGCTCTCTGGGATCGGGCTGTGCGTGCTCACACTGACGTTCTCCGGGATCGGGCTGTGCGCTCACACTGTCGTTCTCTGGGATCGGGCTGTGCGCTCACACTGTCGTTCTCTGGGATCGGGCTGTGCGCTCTCACTGTCGTTCTCTGGGATCGGGCTGTGCGCTCAATGTCGCTCTCTGGGATCGGGCTGTGCGCTCACACTGTCGTTCTCTGGGATCGGGCTGTGCGCTCACTGTCGTTCTCTGGGATCGGGCTGTGCGCTCACACTGTCGTTCTCTGGGATCGGGCTGTGCGCTCACACTGTCGTTCTCTGGGATCGGGCTGTGCGCTCACACTGTCGTTCTCTCGGATCGAGCTGTGCGCTCACACTGTCGTTCTCTGGGATCGGGCTGTGCGCTCACACTGTCGTTCTCTGGGATCGGGCTGTGCGCTCACACTGTCGTTCTCCGGGATCGCGCTGTGCGCCCACACTGTCGTTCTCCGGGATCGCGCTGTGCGCTCACACTGTCGTTCTCCGGGATCGGGCTGTGCGCTCACACTGCCGTTCTCTGGGATCGCACTGTGCGCTCACACTGTCGCTCTCTGGGATCGTGCTGTGCGCTCACACTGTCGTTCTCCAGGAACGGGCTGTGCGCTCACACTGTCGTTCTCTGGAATCGCGCTGTGCGCTCACACTGTCCTTCTCTGGGATCGGGCTGTGTGCTCACACTGTCGTTCTCTGGGATCACGCTGTGCGCTCACACTGTGCGCTCACACTGTCACTCTCCGGGATCGTGCTGTGCGCTCACACTGTCCTTCTCCGGGATCGCGCTGTGCGCTCACACTGTCGTTCTCCGGGATCGGGCAGTGCGCTCACACTGTCGTTCTCCGGGATCGGGCTGTGCGCTCACACTGTCGTTCTCCGGGATCGGGCAGTGCGCTCACACTGTCGTTCTCCGGGATCGGGCTGTGCGCTCACACTGTCGTTCTCCGGGATCGGGCTGTGCGCTCACACTGTCGTTCTCCGGGATCGGGCTGTGCGCTCACACTGTCGTTCTCCGGGATCGGGCTGTGCGCTCACACTGTCGTTCTCCGGGATCGGGCTGTGCGCTCACACTGTCGTTCTCCGGGATCGGGCTGTGCGCTCACACGGTCACTCTCACTCTCTCGGATCGCGCTGTGCGCTCAGTGTCGTTCTCCGGGATCGGGCTGTGCGCGCTCACACTGTCGTTCTCCGGGATCGGGCTGTGCGCTCACACTGTCGTTCTCTGGGATCGGGCTGTGCGCTCACAATCTCGTTCTCAGGGATCACACTGTGCGCTCACACTCGTTCTCCGGGATCGGGCTGTGTGCTCACACTGTCGTTCTCTGAGATCATGCTGTGCGCTTTCACTGTCGTTCTCTGGGATCGGGCTGTGCGCTTTCACTGTCGTTCTCCGGGATCGGGCTGTGCGCTCACACTGACGTTCTCTGGGATCGGGCTGTGCGCTCACACTGTCGTTCTCCGGGATCACGCTGTGCACTCACACTGTCGGTCTCCGGGATCGGGCTGTGCGCTCACACGGTCACTCTCACTCTCTCGGATCGCGCTGTGCGCTCAGTGTCGTTCTCTGGGATCGCGCTGTGTGCGCTCACACTGTCGTTCTCCGGGATCGGGCTGTGCGCTCACACTGTCGTTCTCTGGGATCGCGCTGTGCGCTCTCACACTGCCATTCTTTGGGATCGGGCTGTGCGCTCACAGTCTCGTTCTCAGGGATCACACTGTGCGCTCACACTCGTTCTCCGGGATCGGGCTGTGTGCTCACACTGTCGTTCTCTGAGATCATGCTGTGCGCTTTCACTGTCGTTCTCTGGGATCGGGCTGTGCGCTTTCACTGTCGTTCTCTGGGATCGGGCTGTGCGCTCACACTGTCGTTCTCTAGGATCGGGCTGTGCGCTCACACTGTCGTTCTCTGGGATCGGGCTGTGCGCTCACACTGTCGTTCTCCGGGATCGCGCTGTGCGCTCACACTGCCGTTCTCTGGGATCGCGCTGTGCGCTCACACTGTTGTTCTCTGGGATCGGGCTGTGCGCTCACACTGTCACTCTCTGGGATCGCTCTGTGCGCTCACACTGTCGTTCTCTGGGATCGGGCTGTGCGCTCACACTGTCGTTCTCCGGGATCGCGCTGTGCGCTCACACTGTCGCTCTCTGGGATCGGGCTGTGCGTGCTCACACTGACGTTCTCCGGGATCGGGCTGTGCGCTCACACTGTCGTTCTCTGGGATCGGGCTGTGCGCTCACACTGTCGTTCTCTGGGATCGGGCTGTGCGCTCTCACTGTCGTTCTCTGGGATCGGGCTGTGCGCTCAATGTCGCTCTCTGGGATCGGGCTGTGCGCTCACACTGTCGTTCTCTGGGATCGGGCTGTGCGCTCACTGTCGTTCTCTGGGATCGGGCTGTGCGCTCACACTGTCGTTCTCTGGGATCGGGCTGTGCGCTCACACTGTCGTTCTCTGGGATCGGGCTGTGCGCTCACACTGTCGTTCTCTGGGATCGGGCTGTGCGCTCACACTGTCGTTCTCTGGGATCGGGCTGTGCGCTCACACTGCCGTTCTCTGGGATCGGGCTGTGCGCAAACACTGTCGTTCTCTGGGATCGCGCTGTGCGCTCACACTGTCGTTCTCCGGGATCGCGCTGTGCGCCCACACTGTCGTTCTCCGGGATCGCGCTGTGCGCTCACACTGTCGTTCTCCGGGATCGGGCTGTGCGCTCACACTGCCGTTCTCTGGGATCGCGCTGTGCGCTCACACTGTCGTTCTCTGGGATCGCGCTGTGCGCTCACACTGTCGTTCTCTGGGATCGCACTGTGCGCTCACACTGTCGCTCTCTGGGATCGTGCTGTGCGCTCACACTGTCGTTCTCCAGGAACGGGCTGTGCGCTCACAATGTCGTACTCCGGGATCATGCCGTGCGCTCACACTGTCGTTCTCCGGGATCATGCCGTGCGCTCACACTGTCGTTCTCCGGGATCACGCTGTGCGCTCACACTGTCGTTCTCTGGAATCGCGCTGTGCGCTCACACTGTCCTTCTCTGGGATCGGGCTGTGTGCTCACACTGTCGTTCTCTGGGATCACGCTGTGCGCTCACACTGTGCGCTCACACTGTCACTCTCCGGGATCGTGCTGTGCGCTCACACTGTCCTTCTCCGGGATTGCGCTGTGCGCTCACACTGTCGTTCTCCGGGATCGGGCAGTGCGCTCACACTGTCGTTCTCCGGGATCGGGCAGTGCGCTCACACTGTCGTTCTCCGGGATCGGGCTGTGCGCTCACACTGTCGTTCTCCGGGATCGGGCAGTGCGCTCACACTGTCGTTCTCCGGGATCGGGCTGTGCGCTCACACTGTCGTTCTCCGGGATCGGGCTGTGCGCTCACACTGTCGTTCTCCGGGATCGGGCTGTGCGCTCACACTGTCGTTCTCCGGGATCGGGCTGTGCGCTCACACTGTCGTTCTCCGGGATCGGGCTGTGCGCTCACACTGTCGTTCTCCGGGATCGGGCTGTGCGCTCACACTGTCGTTCTCCGGGATCGGGCTGTGCGCTCACACTGTCGTTCTCCGGGATCGGGCTGTGCGCTCACACGGTCACTCTCACTCTCTCGGATCGCGCTGTGCGCGCTCACACTGTCGTTCTCCGGGATCGGGCTGTGCGCGCTCACACTGTCGTTCTCCGGGATCGGGCTGTGCGCGCTCACACTGTCGTTCTCTGGGATCGCGCTGTGCGCTCTCACACTGCCATTCTTTGGGATCGGGCTGTGCGCTCACAATCTCGTTCTCAGGGATCACACTGTGCGCTCACACTCGTTCTCCGGGATCGGGCTGTGTGCTCACACTGTCGTTCTCTGAGATCATGCTGTGCGCTTTCACTGTCGTTCTCTGGGATCGGGCTGTGCGCTTTCACTGTCGTTCTCTGGGATCGGGCTGTGCGCTCACACTGTCGTTCTCTAGGATCGCGCTGTGCGCTCACACTGTCGTTCTCCGGGATCGGGCTGTGCGCTCACACTGACGTTCTCTGGGATCGGGCTGTGCGCTCACACTGTCGGTCTCCGGGATCGGGCTGTGCGCTCACACGGTCACTCTCACTCTCTCGGATCGCGCTGTGCGCTCAGTGTCGTTCCCTGGGATCGCGCTGTGTGCGCTCACACTGTCGTTCTCCGGGATCGGGCTGTGCGCTCACACTGTCGTTCTCCGGGATCGGGCTGTGCGCTCACACTGTCGTTCTCCGGGATCGGGCTGTGCGCTCACACTGTCGTTCTCCGGGATCGGGCTGTGCGCTCACACTGTCGTTCTCCGGGATCGGGCTGTGCGCTCACACTGTCGTTCTCTGGGATCGGGCTGTGCGCTCACACTGTCGTTCTCCGGGATCGGGCTGTGCGCTCACACTGTCGTTCTCCGGGATCGGGCTGTGCGCTCACACGGTCACTCTCACTCTCTCGGATCGCGCTGTGCGCTCAGTGTCGTTCTCCGGGATCGGGCTGTGCGCGCTCACACTGTCGTTCTCCGGGATCGGGCTGTGCGCTCACACTGTCGTTCTCTGGGATCGGGCTGTGCGCTCACAATCTCGTTCTCAGGGATCACACTGTGCGCTCACACTCGTTCTCCGGGATCGGGCTGTGTGCTCACACTGTCGTTCTCTGAGATCATGCTGTGCGCTTTCACTGTCGTTCTCGGGGATCGGGCTGTGCGCTTTCACTGTCGTTCTCCGGGATCGGGCTGTGCGCTCACACTGACGTTCTCTGGGATCGGGCTGTGCGCTCACACTGTCGTTCTCCGGGATCACGCTGTGCACTCACACTGTCGGTCTCCGGGATCGGGCTGTGCGCTCACACGGTCACTCTCACTCTCTCGGATCGCGCTGTGCGCTCAGTGTCGTTCTCTGGGATCGCGCTGTGTGCGCTCACACTGTCGTTCTCCGGGATCGGGCTGTGCGCTCACACTGTCGTTCTCTGGGATCGCGCTGTGCGCTCTCACACTGCCATTCTTTGGGATCGGGCTGTGCGCTCACAGTCTCGTTCTCAGGGATCACACTGTGCGCTCACACTCGTTCTCCGGGATCGGGCTGTGTGCTCACACTGTCGTTCTCTGAGATCATGCTGTGCGCTTTCACTGTCGTTCTCTGGGATCGGGCTGTGCGCTTTCACTGTCGTTCTCTGGGATCGGGCTGTGCGCTCACACTGTCGTTCTCTAGGATCGGGCTGTGCGCTCACACTGTCGTTCTCTGGGATCGGGCTGTGCGCTCACACTGTCCTTCTCCGGGATCGCGCTGTGCGCTCACACTGTCGTTCTCTGGGATCGCGCTGTGCGCTCACACTGTTGTTCTCTGGGATCGGGCTGTGCGCTCACACTGTCACTCTCTGGGATCGCTCTGTGCGCTCACACTGTCGTTCTCTGGGATCGGGCTGTGCGCTCACACTGTCGTTCTCCGGGATCGCGCTGTGCGCTCACACTGTCGCTCTCTGGGATCGGGCTGTGCGTGCTCACACTGACGTTCTCCGGGATCGGGCTGTGCGCTCACACTCTCGTTCTCTGGGATCGGGCTGTGCGCTCACACTGTCGTTCTCTGGGATCGGGCTGTGCGCTCTCACTGTCGTTCTCTGGGATCGGGCTGTGCGCTCAATGTCGCTCTCTGGGATCGGGCTGTGCGCTCACACTGTCGTTCTCTGGGATCGGGCTGTGCGCTCACAATCTCGTTCTCAGGGATCACACTGTGCGCTCACACTGTCGTTCTCTGAGATCATGCTGTGCGCTTTCACTGTCGTTCTCTGGGATCGGGCTGTGCGCTTTCACTGTCGTTCTCCGGGATCGGGCTGTGCGCTCACACTGACGTTCTCTGGGATCGGGCTGTGCGCTCACACTGTCGTTCTCCGGGATCACGCTGTGCACTCACACTGTCGGTCTCCGGGATCGGGCTGTGCGCTCACACGGTCACTCTCACTCTCTCGGATCGCGCTGTGCGCTCAGTGTCGTTCTCTGGGATCGCGCTGTGTGCGCTCACACTGTCGTTCTCCGGGATCGGGCTGTGCGCTCACACTGTCGTTCTCTGGGATCGCGCTGTGCGCTCTCACACTGCCATTCTTTGGGATCGGGCTGTGCGCTCACAGTCTCGTTCTCAGGGATCACACTGTGCGCTCACACTCGTTCTCCGGGATCGGGCTGTGTGCTCACACTGTCGTTCTCTGAGATCATGCTGTGCGCTTTCACTGTCGTTCTCTGGGATCGGGCTGTGCGCTTTCACTGTCGTTCTCTGGGATCGGGCTGTGCGCTCACACTGTCGTTCTCTAGGATCGGGCTGTGCGCTCACACTGTCGTTCTCTGGGATCGGGCTGTGCGCTCACACTGTCGTTCTCCGGGATCGCGCTGTGCGCTCACACTGCCGTTCTCTGGGATCGCGCTGTGCGCTCACACTGTTGTTCTCTGGGATCGGGCTGTGCGCTCACACTGTCACTCTCTGGGATCGCTCTGTGCGCTCACACTGTCGTTCTCTGGGATCGGGCTGTGCGCTCACACTGTCGTTCTCCGGGATCGCGCTGTGCGCTCACACTGTCGCTCTCTGGGATCGGGCTGTGCGTGCTCACGCTGACGTTCTCCGGGATCGGGCTGTGCGCTCACACTGTCGTTCTCTGGGATCGGGCTGTGCGCTCACACTGTCGTTCTCTGGGATCGGGCTGTGCGCTCTCACTGTCGTTCTCTGGGATCGGGCTGTGCGCTCAATGTCGCTCTCTGGGATCGGGCTGTGCGCTCACACTGTCGTTCTCTGGGATCGGGCTGTGCGCTCACTGTCGTTCTCTGGGATCGGGCTGTGCGCTCACACTGTCGTTCTCTGGGATCGGGCTGTGCGCTCACACTGTCGTTCTCTGGGATCGGGCTGTGCGCTCACACTGTCGTTCTCTGGGATCGGGCTGTGCGCTCACACTGTCGTTCTCTGGGATCGGGCTGTGCGCAAACACTGTCGTTCTCTGGGATCGCGCTGTGCGCTCACACTGTCGTTCTCCGGGATCGCGCTGTGCGCCCACACTGTCGTTCTCCGGGATCGCGCTGTGCGCTCACACTGTCGTTCTCCGGGATCGGGCTGTGCGCTCACACTGCCGTTCTCTGGGATCGCGCTGTGCGCTCACACTGTCGTTCTCTGGGATCGCGCTGTGCGCTCACACTGTCGTTCTCTGGGATCGCACTGTGCGCTCACACTGTCGCTCTCTGGGATCGTGCTGTGCGCTCACACTGTCGTTCTCCAGGAACGGGCTGTGCGCTCACAATGTCGTACTCCGGGATCATGCCGTGCGCTCACACTGTCGTTCTCCGGGATCATGCCGTGCGCTCACACTGTCGTTCTCCGGGATCACGCTGTGCGCTCACACTGTCGTTCTCTGGAATCGCGCTGTGCGCTCACACTGTCCTTCTCTGGGATCGGGCTGTGTGCTCACACTGTCGTTCTCTGGGATCACGCTGTGCGCTCACACTGTGCGCTCACACTGTCACTCTCCGGGATCGTGCTGTGCGCTCACACTGTCCTTCTCCGGGATCGCGCTGTGCGCTCACACTGTCGTTCTCCGGGATCGGGCAGTGCGCTCACACTGTCGTTCTCCGGGATCGGGCAGTGCGCTCACACTGTCGTTCTCCGGGATCGGGCTGTGCGCTCACACTGTCGTTCTCCGGGATCGGGCAGTGCGCTCACACTGTCGTTCTCCGGGATCGGGCTGTGCGCTCACACTGTCGTTCTCCGGGATCGGGCTGTGCGCTCACACTGTCGTTCTCCGGGATCGGGCTGTGCGCTCACACTGTCGTTCTCCGGGATCGGGCTGTGCGCTCACACTGTCGTTCTCCGGGATCGGGCTGTGCGCTCACACTGTCGTTCTCCGGGATCGGGCTGTGCGCTCACACTGTCGTTCTCCGGGATCGGGCTGTGCGCTCACACTGTCGTTCTCCGGGATCGGGCTGTGCGCTCACACTGTCGTTCTCCGGGATCGGGCTGTGCGCTCACACGGTCACTCTCACTCTCTCGGATCGCGCTGTGCGCGCTCACACTGTCGTTCTCCGGGATCGGGCTGTGCGCGCTCACACTGTCGTTCTCCGGGATCGGGCTGTGCGCTCACACTGTCGTTCTCTGGGATCGCGCTGTGCGCTCTTACACTGCCATTCTTTGGGATCGGGCTGTGCGCTCACAATCTCGTTCTCAGGGATCACACTGTGCGCTCACACTCGTTCTCCGGGATCGGGCTGTGTGCTCACACTGTCGTTCTCTGAGATCATGCTGTGCGCTTTCACTGTCGTTCTCTGGGATCGGGCTGTGCGCTTTCACTGTCGTTCTCTGGGATCGGGCTGTGCGCTCACACTGTCGTTCTCTAGGATCGCGCTGTGCGCTCACACTGTCGTTCTCCGGGATCGGGCTGTGCGCTCACACTGACGTTCTCTGGGATCGGGCTGTGCGCTCACACTGTCGGTCTCCGGGATCGGGCTGTGCGCTCACACGGTCACTCTCACTCTCTCGGATCGCGCTGTGCGCTCAGTGTCGTTCCCTGGGATCGCGCTGTGTGCGCTCACACTGTCGTTCTCCGGGATCGGGCTGTGCGCTCACACTGTCGTTCTCCGGGATCGGGCTGTGCGCTCACACTGTCGTTCTCCGGGATCGGGCTGTGCGCTCACACTGTCGTTCTCCGGGATCGGGCTGTGCGCTCACACTGTCGTTCTCCGGGATCGGGCTGTGCGCTCACACTGTCGTTCTCCGGGATCGGGCTGTGCGCTCACACTGTCGTTCTCCGGGATCGGGCTGTGCGCTCACACTGTCGTTCTCCGGGATCGGGCTGTGCGCTCACACGGTCACTCTCACTCTCTCGGATCGCGCTGTGCGCTCAGTGTCGTTCTCCGGGATCGGGCTGTGCGCGCTCACACTGTCGTTCTCCGGGATCGGGCTGTGCGCTCACACTGTCGTTCTCTGGGATCGGGCTGTGCGCTCACAATCTCGTTCTCAGGGATCACACTGTGCGCTCACACTCGTTCTCCGGGATCGGGCTGTGTGCTCACACTGTCGTTCTCTGAGATCATGCTGTGCGCTTTCACTGTCGTTCTCGGGGATCGGGCTGTGCGCTTTCACTGTCATTCTCCGGGATCGGGCTGTGCGCTCACACTGACGTTCTCTGGGATCGGGCTGTGCGCTCACACTGTCGTTCTCCGGGATCACGCTGTGCACTCACACTGTCGGTCTCCGGGATCGGGCTGTGCGCTCACACGGTCACTCTCACTCTCTCGGATCGCGCTGTGCGCTCAGTGTCGTTCTCTGGGATCGCGCTGTGTGCGCTCACACTGTCGTTCTCCGGGATCGGGCTGTGCGCTCACACTGTCGTTCTCTGGGATCGCGCTGTGCGCTCTCACACTGCCATTCTTTGGGATCGGGCTGTGCGCTCACAGTCTCGTTCTCAGGGATCACACTGTGCGCTCACACTCGTTCTCCGGGATCGGGCTGTGTGCTCACACTGTCGTTCTCTGAGATCATGCTGTGCGCTTTCACTGTCGTTCTCTGGGATCGGGCTGTGCGCTTTCACTGTCGTTCTCTGGGATCGGGCTGTGCGCTCACACTGTCGTTCTCTAGGATCGGGCTGTGCGCTCACACTGTCGTTCTCTGGGATCGGGCTGTGCGCTCACACTGTCCTTCTCCGGGATCGCGCTGTGCGCTCACACTGTCGTTCTCTGGGATCGCGCTGTGCGCTCACACTGTTGTTCTCTGGGATCGGGCTGTGCGCTCACACTGTCACTCTCTGGGATCGCTCTGTGCGCTCACACTGTCGTTCTCTGGGATCGGGCTGTGCGCTCACACTGTCGTTCTCCGGGATCGCGCTGTGCGCTCACACTGTCGCTCTCTGGGATCGGGCTGTGCGTGCTCACACTGACGTTCTCCGGGATCGGGCTGTGCGCTCACACTCTCGTTCTCTGGGATCGGGCTGTGCGCTCACACTGTCGTTCTCTGGGATCGGGCTGTGCGCTCTCACTGTCGTTCTCTGGGATCGGGCTGTGCGCTCAATGTCGCTCTCTGGGATCGGGCTGTGCGCTCACACTGTCGTTCTCTGGGATCGGGCTGTGCGCTCACTGTCGTTCTCTGGGATCGGGCTGTGCGCTCACACTGTCGTTCTCTGGGATCGGGCTGTGCGCTCACACTGTCGTTCTCTGGGATCGGGCTGTGCGCTCACACTGTCGTTCTCTGGGATCGGGCTGTGCGCTCACACTGTCGTTCTCTGGGATCGGGCTGTGCGCTCACACTGCCGTTCTCTGGGATCGGGCTGTGCGCAAACACTGTCGTTCTCTGGGATCGCGCTGTGCGCCCACACGGTCGTTCTCCGGGATCGCGCTGTGCGCTCACACTGTCGTTCTCCGGGATCGGGCTGTGCGCTCACACTGCCGTTCTCTGGGATCGCGCTGTGCGCTCACACTGTCGTTCTCTGGGATCGCGCTGTGCGCTCACACTGTCGTTCTCTGGGATCGCACTGTGCGCTCACACTGTCGCTCTCTGGGATCGTGCTGTGCGCTCACACTGTCGTTCTCCAGGAACGGGCTGTGCGCTCACAATGTCGTACTCCGGGATCATGCCGTGCGCTCACACTGTCGTTCTCCGGGATCATGCCGTGCGCTCACACTGTCGTTCTCTGGGATCGGGCTGTGTGCTCACACTGTCGTTCTCTGGGATCACGCTGTGCGCTCACACTGTGCGCTCACACTGTCACTCTCCGGGATCGTGCTGTGCGCTCACACTGTCCTTCTCCGGGATCGGGCAGTGCGCTCACACTGTCGTTCTCCGGGATCGGGCAGTGCGCTCACACTGTCGTTCTCCGGGATCGGGCTGTGCGCTCACACTGTCGTTCTCCGGGATCGGGCAGTGCGCTCACACTGTCGTTCTCCGGGATCGGGCTGTGCGCTCACACTGTCGTTCTCCGGGATCGGGCTGTGCGCTCACACTGTCGTTCTCCGGGATCGGGCTGTGCGCTCACACTGTCGTTCTCCGGGATCGGGCTGTGCGCTCACACTGTCGTTCTCCGGGATCGGGCTGTGCGCTCACACTGTCGTTCTCCGGGATCGGGCTGTGCGCTCACACTGTCGTTCTCCGGGATCGGGCTGTGCGCTCACACTGTCGTTCTCCGGGATCGGGCTGTGCGCTCACACTGTCGTTCTCCGGGATCGGGCTGTGCGCTCACACGGTCACTCTCACTCTCTCGGATCGCGCTGTGCGCGCTCACACTGTCGTTCTCCGGGATCGGGCTGTGCGCGCTCACACTGTCGTTCTCCGGGATCGGGCTGTGCGCTCACACTGTCGTTCTCTGGGATCGCGCTGTGCGCTCTCACACTGCCATTCTTTGGGATCGGGCTGTGCGCTCACAATCTCGTTCTCAGGGATCACACTGTGCGCTCACACTCGTTCTCCGGGATCGGGCTGTGTGCTCACACTGTCGTTCTCTGAGATCATGCTGTGCGCTTTCACTGTCGTTCTCTGGGATCGGGCTGTGCGCTTTCACTGTCGTTCTCTGGGATCGGGCTGTGCGCTCACACTGTCGTTCTCTAGGATCGCGCTGTGCGCTCACACTGTCGTTCTCCGGGATCGGGCTGTGCGCTCACACTGACGTTCTCTGGGATCGGGCTGTGCGCTCACACTGTCGGTCTCCGGGATCGGGCTGTGCGCTCACACGGTCACTCTCACTCTCTCGGATCGCGCTGTGCGCTCAGTGTCGTTCCCTGGGATCGCGCTGTGTGCGCTCACACTGTCGTTCTCCGGGATCGGGCTGTGCGCTCACACTGTCGTTCTCTGGGATCGCGCTGTGCGCTCACACTGTCACTCTCTGGGATCGCTCTGTGCGCTCACACTGTCGTTCTCTGGGATCGGGCTGTGCGCTCACACTGTCGTTCTCCGGGATCGCGCTGTGCGCTCACACTGTCGCTCTCTGGGATCGGGCTGTGCGTGCTCACACTGACGTTCTCCGGGATCGGGCTGTGCGCTCACACTGTCGTTCTCTGGGATCGGGCTGTGCGCTCACACTGTCGTTCTCTGGGATCGGGCTGTGCGCTCTCACTGTCGTTCTCTGGGATCGGGCTGTGCGCTCAATGTCGCTCTCTGGGATCGGGCTGTGCGCTCACACTGTCGTTCTCTGGGATCGGGCTGTGCGCTCACTGTCGTTCTCTGGGATCGGGCTGTGCGCTCACACTGTCGTTCTCCGGGATCGGGCTGTGCGCTCACACTGTCGTTCTCTGGGATCGGGCTGTGCGCTCACACTGTCGTTCTCTGGGATCGAGCTGTGCGCTCACACTGTCGTTCTCTGGGATCGGGCTGTGCGCTCACACTGTCGTTCTCTGGGATCGGGCTGTGCGCTCACACTGCCGTTCTCTGGGATCGGGCTGTGCGCAAACACTGTCGTTCTCTGGGATCGCGCTGTGCGCAAACACTGTCGTTCTCCGGGATCGCGCTGTGCGCCCACACTGTCGTTCTCCGGGATCGCGCTGTGCGCTCACACTGTCGTTCTCCGGGATCGGGCTGTGCGCTCACACTGCCGTTCTCCAGGAACGGGCTGTGCGCTCACACTGTCGTACTCCGGGATCGCGCTGTGCGCTCACACTGTCGCTCTCTGGGATCGTGCTGTGCGCTCACACTGTCGTTCTCCAGGAACGGGCTGTGCGCTCACACTGTCGTACTCCGGGATCATGCCGTGCGCTCACACTGTCGTTCTCCGGGATCACGCTGTGCGCTCACACTGTCGTTCTCTGGAATCGCGCTGTGCGCTCACACTGTCCTTCTCTGGGATCGGGCTGTGTGCTCACACTGTCGTTCTCTGGGATCACGCTGTGCGCTCACACTGTGCGCTCACACTGTCACTCTCCGGGATCGTGCTGTGCGCTCACACTGTCCTTCTCCGGGATCGCGCTGTGCGCTCACACTGTCGTTCTCCGGGATCGGGCAGTGCGCTCACACTGTCGTTCTCCGGGATCGGGCTGTGCGCTCACACTGTCGTTCTCCGGGATCGGGCAGTGCGCTCACACTGTCGTTCTCCGGGATCGGGCTGTGCGCTCACACTGTCGTTCTCCGGGATCGGGCTGTGCGCTCACACTGTCGTTCTCCGGGATCGGGCTGTGCGCTCACACTGTCGTTCTCCGGGATCGGGCTGTGCGCTCACACTGTCGTTCTCCGGGATCGGGCTGTGCGCTCACACTGTCGTTCTCTGGGATCGCGCTGTGCGCTCTCACACTGCCATTCTTTGGGATCGGGCTGTGCGCTCACAGTCTCGTTCTCAGGGATCACACTGTGCGCTCACACTCGTTCTCCGGGATCGGGCTGTGTGCTCACACTGTCGTTCTCTGAGATCATGCTGTGCGCTTTCACTGTCGTTCTCTGGGATCGGGCTGTGCGCTTTCACTGTCGTTCTCTGGGATCGCGCTGTGCGCTCACACTGTCGTTCTCTGGGATCGCACTGTGCGCTCACACTGACGTTCTCTGGGATCGCACTGTGCGCTCAAACTGACGTTCTCTGGGATCACACTGTGCGCTCACACTGTCGTTCTCTGGGATCAGGCTGTGCGCTCACACTGTCGTTCTCTGGGATCGCGCCGTGCGCTCACACTGTCGTTCTCTGGGATCGCGCCTTGCGCTCACACTGTCGTTCTCCGGGATCGCGCCTTGCGCTCACACTGTCGTTCTCCGGGATCGGGCTGTGCGGTCACACTGTCGTTCTCCGGGATCGGGCTGTGCGCTCACTGTCGTTCTCTGGGATCGCGCTGTGCGCGCTCACACTGTCGTTCTCCGGGATCGCGCTGTGCGCTCACACTGTCGTTCTCTGGAATCGCGCTGTGCGCTCTCACACTGCCGTTCTCTGGGATCGGGCTGTGCGCTCACAGTCTCGTTCTCTGGGATCACGCTGTGCGCTCACACTCGTTCTCCGGGATCGGGCTGTGTGCTCACACTGTCGTTGTCTGGGATCATGCTGTGCGCTCACACTGTCGTTCTCCGGGATCGGGCTGTGCGCTCACACTGTCGTTCTCTGGGATCGGGCTGTGCGCTCACACTGTCGTTCTCTGGGATCGCGCTGTGCGCTCACACTGTCGTTCTCCGGTATCGGGCTGTGCGCTCACAGCCCTTCTCTGGGGTCGGGCTGTGCGCTCACACTGTCGTTCTCTGGGATCGGGCTGTGCGCTCACACTGTCGTTCTCCGGGATCGCGCTGTGCGCTCACACTGTCGTTCTCACACTGTCGTTCTCTGGGATCGGGCTGTGCGCTCACACTGTCGTTCTCTGGGATCGCGCTGTGTACCCACACTGTCGTTCTCTGGGATCGCGCTGTGCGCTCACACTGTCGTTCTCTGGGATCGCGCTGTGCGCTCTCACTGCCGTTCTCCGGGACCGTGCTGTGCGCTCACACTGTCGTTCTCTGGGATCGGGCCGTGCGCTCTCTCTGTCGTTCTCTGGGATCGGGCTGTGTACTCACTGTCGTTCTCTGGGTTCGGGCTGTGTACTCAGTCGTTCTCCGGGATCGCACTGCGTGCTCACACTGTCGTTCTCTGAGATCATGCTGTGCGCTCACACTGTCTTTCTCTGGGATCGCACTGTGCGACACTGTCGTTCTCTGGGATCGGGCTGTGCGCTTTCACTGTCGTTCTCTGGGGTCGGGCTGTGCGTTCACACTGTCGTTATCCGGGATCGGGCTGTGCGTGTTCACACTGACGTTCTCCGGGATCGCATTGTGCGCTCAGTGTCGTTCTCTGGGATCGCGCTGTGCGCTCACACTGTCGTTCTCTGGGATCGCGCTGTGCGCTCAGTGTCGTTCTCTGGGATCGCGCTGTGCGCGCTCACACTGTTGTTCTCCGGGATTGCGCTGTGCGCTCAACACTGTTGTTCTCTGGGATCGCGCTGTGCACTCTCACACTGACATTCTCTGGGATCGGGCTGTGCGCTCACACTGTCGTTCACTGGGATCACGCTGTGCGCTCACACTCGTTCTCCGGGATCGGGCTATGCACTCACACTGTCGTTCTCTGGGATCGCGCAGTGCGCTGACATTGTCGTTGTCTGGGATCGGGCTGTGCGCTCACTGTCGTTCTCCGGGATCGGGCTGTACGCTCACACTGTCGTTCTCCGGGATCGCGCTGTGCGCTCACACTGTCGTTCTCACACTGTCGTTCTCTGGGATCGGGCTGTGCGCTCACACTGTCGTTCTCTGGGATCGCGCTGTGTACCCACACTGTCGTTCTCTGGGATCGCGCTGTGCGCTCACACTGTCGTTCTCTGGGATCGCGCTGTGCGCTCTCACTGCCGTTCTCCGGGACCGTGCTGTGCGCTCACACTGTCGTTCTCTGGGATCGGGCCGTGCGCTCTCTCTGTCGTTCTCTGGGATCGGGCTGTGTACTCACTGTCGTTCTCTGGGTTCGGGCTGTGCACTCACTGTCGTTCTCCGGGATCGCACTGCGTGCTCACACTGTCGTTCTCTGAGATCATGCTGTGCGCTCACACTGTCATTCTCTAGGATCGGGCTGTGCGCTCACACTGTCTTTCTCTGGGATTGCACTGTCGCTCTCTGGGATCGTGCTGTGCGCTCACACTGTCGTTCTCCGGGATCACGCTGTGCGCTCACACTGTCGTTCTCCGGGATCACGCTGTGCGCTCACACTGTCGTTTTCCGGGATCGGGCTATGCGCTCACGCTGTCACTCTCCGGGATCGTGCTGTGCGCTCACACTGTCCTTCTCTGGGATCACGCTGTGCGCTCACGCTGTCACTCTCCAGGATCGTGCTGTGCGCTCACACTGTCGCGCTCTCTGGGATCAGGCTGTGCGTGTTCACACTGACGTTCTCTGGGATCGCACTGTGCGCTCACACTGTCGTACTCCGGGATCGCGCTGTGCGTTCACACTGTCGTTCCCCGGGATCGGGCTGTGCGCTCACTGTCGTTCTGAGATCGGGCTGTGCGCGCTCACGCTGTCGTTCTCCGGGATCGCGCTGTGCGCTCACACTGTCGTTCTCTGGGATCGCGCTGTGCGCTCTCACACTGCCATTCTCTGGGATTGGGCTGTGCGCTCACAGTCTCGTTCTCTGGGATCACGCTGTGCGCTCACACTCGTTCTCCGGGATCGGGCTGTGCGCTCACACTCGTTCTCCGGGATCGGGCTGTGCGCTCACACTGTCGTTCTCTGGGATCGCGCAGTGCGCTGACATTGTCGTTGTCTGGGATCTGGCTATGCGCTCACTGTCGTTCTCCGGGATCGGGCTGTGCGCTTTCAGTGTTGTTCTCTGGGATCGGGCTGTGTGCTCACACTGTCGTTGTCTGGGATCATGCTGTGCGCTCACACTGTCGTTCTCTGGGATCCGGCTGTTCGCTCACAATGTCGTTCTCTGGGATCGGGCTGTGCGCTCACACTGTCGTTCTCTGGGACCGTGCTGTGCGCTTTCACTGTCGTTCTCTGGGATCGGGCTGTGCGCTCACACTGTCGTTCTCTGGGATCGGGCTGTGCGCTCACACTGTCGTTCTCTGGGATCGGGCTGTACGCTCACACTGTCGTTCTCTGGGATCGCGCTGTGTACCCACACTGTCGTTCTCCGGGATCGGGCTGTGCGCTCACACTGTCGTCCTCCGGGATCGGGCTGTGCGCTCACACTGTCGTTCTCTAGGATCGGGCTGTGTACTCACTGTCGTTCTCTGGGATCGGGCTGTGTACTCACTGTCGTTCTCTGGGATCGGGCTGTGTACTCACTGTCGTTCTCTGGGATCGCGCTGTGCGCTCACACTGTCGTTCTCCGGGATCGCACTGTGCGCTCACACTGTCGCTCTCTGAGATCATGCTGTGCGCTCACACTGTCATTCTCTGGGATCGGGCTGTGCGCTCACACTGTATTTCTCTGGGATCGGGCTGTGCGCTCACACTGTCTTTCTCTGGGATCGGGCTGTGAGCTCACACTGTCGTTCTCTGGGACCGTGCTGTGCGCTTTCACTGTCGTTCTCTGGAATGGGCTGTGCGCTCACACTGTCGTTCTCTGGGATCGCACTGTGCGACACTGTCGTTCTCTGGGATCGGGCTGTGCGCTTTCACTGTCGTTCTCTGGGATCGCGCTGTGCGCTCACACTGTCGTTCTCTGGGATCGCACTGTGCGCTCACACTGACGTTCTCTGGGATCGCACTGTGCGCTCAAACTGTCGTTCTCTGGGATCAGGCTGTGCGCTCACACTGTCGTTCTCTGGGATCGCGCCGTGCGCTCACACTGTCGTTCTCTGGGATCGCGCCTTGCGCTCACACTGTCGTTCTCCGGGATCGCGCCTTGCGCTCACACTGTCGTTCTCCGGGATCGGGCTGTGCGGTCACACTGTCGTTCTCCGGGATCGGGCTGTGCGCTCACTGTCGTTCTCTGGGATCGCGCTGTGCGCGCTCACACTGTCGTTCTCCGGGATCGCGCTGTGCGCTCACACTGTCGTTCTCTGGGATCGCACTGTGCGCTCACACTGTCGCTCTCTGGGATCGTGCTGTGCGCTCACACTGTCGTTCTCCAGGAACGGGCTGTGCGCTCACAATGTCGTACTCCGGGATCATGCCGTGCGCTCACACTGTCGTTCTCCGGGATCATGCCGTGCGCTCACACTGTCGTTCTCTGGGATCGGGCTGTGTGCTCACACTGTCGTTCTCTGGGATCACGCTGTGCGCTCACACTGTGCGCTCACACTGTCACTCTCCGGGATCGTGCTGTGCGCTCACACTGTCCTTCTCCGGGATCGGGCAGTGCGCTCACACTGTCGTTCTCCGGGATCGGGCAGTGCGCTCACACTGTCGTTCTCCGGGATCGGGCTGTGCGCTCACACTGTCGTTCTCCGGGATCGGGCAGTGCGCTCACACTGTCGTTCTCCGGGATCGGGCTGTGCGCTCACACTGTCGTTCTCCGGGATCGGGCTGTGCGCTCACACTGTCGTTCTCCGGGATCGGGCTGTGCGCTCACACTGTCGTTCTCCGGGATCGGGCTGTGCGCTCACACTGTCGTTCTCCGGGATCGGGCTGTGCGCTCACACTGTCGTTCTCCGGGATCGGGCTGTGCGCTCACACTGTCGTTCTCCGGGATCGGGCTGTGCGCTCACACTGTCGTTCTCCGGGATCGGGCTGTGCGCTCACACTGTCGTTCTCCGGGATCGGGTTGTGCGCTCACACGGTCACTCTCACTCTCTCGGATCGCGCTGTGCGCGCTCACACTGTCGTTCTCCGGGATCGGGCTGTGCGCGCTCACACTGTCGTTCTCCGGGATCGGGCTGTGCGCTCACACTGTCGTTCTCTGGGATCGCGCTGTGCGCTCTCACACTGCCATTCTTTGGGATCGGGCTGTGCGCTCACAATCTCGTTCTCAGGGATCACACTGTGCGCTCACACTCGTTCTCCGGGATCGGGCTGTGTGCTCACACTGTCGTTCTCTGAGATCATGCTGTGCGCTTTCACTGTCGTTCTCTGGGATCGGGCTGTGCGCTTTCACTGTCGTTCTCTGGGATCGGGCTGTGCGCTCACACTGTCGTTCTCTAGGATCGCGCTGTGCGCTCACACTGTCGTTCTCCGGGATCGGGCTGTGCGCTCACACTGACGTTCTCTGGGATCGGGCTGTGCGCTCACACTGTCGGTCTCCGGGATCGGGCTGTGCGCTCACACGGTCACTCTCACTCTCTCGGATCGCGCTGTGCGCTCAGTGTCGTTCCCTGGGATCGCGCTGTGTGCGCTCACACTGTCGTTCTCCGGGATCGGGCTGTGCGCTCACACTGTCGTTCTCTGGGATCGCGCTGTGCGCTCACACTGTCACTCTCTGGGATCGCTCTGTGCGCTCACACTGTCGTTCTCTGGGATCGGGCTGTGCGCTCACACTGTCGTTCTCCGGGATCGCGCTGTGCGCTCACACTGTCGCTCTCTGGGATCGGGCTGTGCGTGCTCACACTGACGTTCTCCGGGATCGGGCTGTGCGCTCACACTGTCGTTCTCTGGGATCGGGCTGTGCGCTCACACTGTCGTTCTCTGGGATCGGGCTGTGCGCTCTCACTGTCGTTCTCTGGGATCGGGCTGTGCGCTCACACTGTCGTTCTCTGGGATCGGGCTGTGCGCTCACTGTCGTTCTCTGGGATCGGGCTGTGCGCTCACACTGTCGTTCTCCGGGATCGGGCTGTGCGCTCACACTGTCGTTCTCTGGGATCGGGCTGTGCGCTCACACTGTCGTTCTCTGGGATCGAGCTGTGCGCTCACACTGTCGTTCTCTGGGATCGGGCTGTGCGCTCACACTGTCGTTCTCTGGGATCGGGCTGTGCGCTCACACTGCCGTTCTCTGGGATCGGGCTGTGCGCAAACACTGTCGTTCTCTGGGATCGCGCTGTGCGCAAACACTGTCGTTCACCGGGATCGCGCTGTGCGCCCACACTGTCGTTCTCCGGGATCGCGCTGTGCGCTCACACTGTCGTTCTCCGGGATCGGGCTGTGCGCTCACACTGCCGTTCTCTGGGATCGCACTGTGCGCTCACACTGTCGCTCTCTGGGATCGTGCTGTGCGCTCACACTGTCGTTCTCCAGGAACGGGCTGTGCGCTCACACTGTCGTACTCCGGGATCATGCCGTGCGCTCACACTGTCGTTCTCCGGGATCACGCTGTGCGCTCACACTGTCGTTCTCTGGAATCGCGCTGTGCGCTCACACTGTCCTTCTCTGGGATCGGGCTGTGTGCTCACACTGTCGTTCTCTGGGATCACGCTGTGCGCTCACACTGTGCGCTCACACTGTCACTCTCCGGGATCGTGCTGTGCGCTCACACTGTCCTTCTCCGGGATCGCGCTGTGCGCTCACACTGTCGTTCTCCGGGATCGGGCAGTGCGCTCACACTGTCGTTCTCCGGGATCGGGCTGTGCGCTCACACTGTCGTTCTCCGGGATCGGGCAGTGCGCTCACACTGTCGTTCTCCGGGATCGGGCTGTGCGCTCACACTGTCGTTCTCCGGGATCGGGCTGTGCGCTCACACTGTCGTTCTCCGGGATCGGGCTGTGCGCTCACACTGTCGTTCTCCGGGATCGGGGTGTGCGCTCACACTGTCGTTCTCCGGGATCGGGCTGTGCGCTCACACTGTCGTTCTCCGGGATCGGGCTGTGCGCTCACACTGTCGTTCTCTGGGATCGCGCTGTGCGCTCTCACACTGCCATTCTTTGGGATCGGGCTGTGCGCTCACAGTCTCGTTCTCAGGGATCACACTGTGCGCTCACACTCGTTCTCCGGGATCGGGCTGTGTGCTCACACTGTCGTTCTCTGAGATCATGCTGTGCGCTTTCACTGTCGTTCTCTGGGATCGGGCTGTGCGCTTTCACTGTCGTTCTCTGGGATCGCGCTGTGCGCTCACACTGTCGTTCTCTGGGATCGCACTGTGCGCTCACACTGACGTTCTCTGGGATCGCACTGTGCGCTCAAACTGACGTTCTCTGGGATCACACTGTGCGCTCACACTGTCGTTCTCTGGGATCAGGCTGTGCGCTCACACTGTCGTTCTCTGGGATCGCGCCGTGCGCTCACACTGTCGTTCTCTGGGATCGCGCCTTGCGCTCACACTGTCGTTCTCCGGGATCGCGCCTTGCGCTCACACTGTCGTTCTCCGGGATCGGGCTGTGCGGTCACACTGTCGTTCTCCGGGATCGGGCTGTGCGCTCACTGTCGTTCTCTGGGATCGCGCTGTGCGCGCTCACACTGTCGTTCTCCGGGATCGCGCTGTGCGCTCACACTGTCGTTCTCTGGAATCGCGCTGTGCGCTCTCACACTGCCGTTCTCTGGGATCGGGCTGTGCGCTCACAGTCTCGTTCTCTGGGATCACGCTGTGCGCTCACACTCGTTCTCCGGGATCGGGCTGTGTGCTCACACTGTCGTTGTCTGGGATCATGCTGTGCGCTCACACTGTCGTTCTCCGGGATCGGGCTGTGCGCTCACACTGTCGTTCTCTGGGATCGGGCTGTGCGCTCACACTGTCGTTCTCTGGGATCGCGCTGTGCGCTCACACTGTCGTTCTCCGGTATCGGGCTGTGCGCTCACAGCCCTTCTCTGGGGTCGGGCTGTGCGCTCACACTGTCGTTCTCTGGGATCGGGCTGTGCGCTCACACTGTCGTTCTCCGGGATCGCGCTGTGCGCTCACACTGTCGTTCTCACACTGTCGTTCTCTGGGATCGGGCTGTGCGCTCACACTGTCGTTCTCTGGGATCGCGCTGTGTACCCACACTGTCGTTCTCTGGGATCGCGCTGTGCGCTCACACTGTCGTTCTCTGGGATCGCGCTGTGCGCTCTCACTGCCGTTCTCCGGGACCGTGCTGTGCGCTCACACTGTCGTTCTCTGGGATCGGGCCGTGCGCTCTCTCTGTCGTTCTCTGGGATCGGGCTGTGCGCTCTCACTGCCGTTCTCCGGGATCGCACTGCGTGCTCACACTGTCGTTCTCTGAGATCATGCTGTGCGCTCACACTGTCTTTCTCTGGGATCGCACTGTGCGACACTGTCGTTCTCTGGGATCGGGCTGTGCGCTTTCACTGTCGTTCTCTGGGGTCGGGCTGTGCGTTCACACTGTCGTTATCCGGGATCGGGCTGTGCGTGTTCACACTGACGTTCTCCGGGATCGCATTGTGCGCTCAGTGTCGTTCTCTGGGATCGCGCTGTGCGCTCACACTGTCGTTCTCTGGGATCGCGCTGTGCGCTCAGTGTCGTTCTCTGGGATCGCGCTGTGCGCGCTCACACTGTTGTTCTCCGGGATTGCGCTGTGCGCTCAACACTGTTGTTCTCTGGGATCGCGCTGTGCACTCTCACACTGACATTCTCTGGGATCGGGCTGTGCGCTCACACTGTCGTTCACTGGGATCACGCTGTGCGCTCACACTCGTTCTCCGGGATCGGGCTATGCACTCACACTGTCGTTCTCTGGGATCGCGCAGTGCGCTGACATTGTCGTTGTCTGGGATCGGGCTGTGCGCTCACTGTCGTTCTCCGGGATCGGGCTGTGCGCTCACACTGTCGTTCTCCGGGATCGCGCTGTGCGCTCACACTGTCGTTCTCACACTGTCGTTCTCTGGGATCGGGCTGTGCGCTCACACTGTCGTTCTCTGGGATCGCGCTGTGTACCCACACTGTCGTTCTCTGGGATCGCGCTGTGCGCTCACACTGTCGTTCTCTGGGATCGCGCTGTGCGCTCTCACTGCCGTTCTCCGGGACCGTGCTGTGCGCTCACACTGTCGTTCTCTGGGATCGGGCCGTGCGCTCTCTCTGTCGTTCTCTGGGATCGGGCTGTGTACTCACTGTCGTTCTCTGGGTTCGGGCTGTGCACTCACTGTCGTTCTCCGGGATCGCACTGCGTGCTCACACTGTCGTTCTCTGAGATCATGCTGTGCGCTCACACTGTCATTCTCTAGGATCGGGCTGTGCGCTCACACTGTCTTTCTCTGGGATTGCACTGTCGCTCTCTGGGATCGTGCTGTGCGCTCACACTGTCGTTCTCCGGGATCACGCTGTGCGCTCACACTGTCGTTCTCCGGGATCACGCTGTGCGCTCACACTGTCGTTTTCCGGGATCGGGCTATGCGCTCACGCTGTCACTCTCCGGGATCGTGCTGTGCGCTCACACTGTCCTTCTCTGGGATCACGCTGTGCGCTCACGCTGTCACTCTCCAGGATCGTGCTGTGCGCTCACACTGTCGCGCTCTCTGGGATCAGGCTGTGCGTGTTCACACTGACGTTCTCTGGGATCGCACTGTGCGCTCACACTGTCGTACTCCGGGATCGCGCTGTGCGTTCACACTGTCGTTCCCCGGGATCGGGCTGTGCGCTCACTGTCGTTCTGAGATCGGGCTGTGCGCGCTCACGCTGTCGTTCTCCGGGATCGCGCTGTGCGCTCACACTGTCGTTCTCTGGGATCGCGCTGTGCGCTCTCACACTGCCATTCTCTGGGATTGGGCTGTGCGCTCACAGTCTCGTTCTCTGGGATCACGCTGTGCGCTCACACTCGTTCTCCGGGATCGGGCTGTGCGCTCACACTCGTTCTCCGGGATCGGGCTGTGCGCTCACACTGTCGTTCTCTGGGATCGCGCAGTGCGCTGACATTGTCGTTGTCTGGGATCTGGCTGTGCGCTCACTGTCGTTCTCCGGGATCGGGCTGTGCGCTTTCAGTGTTGTTCTCTGGGATCGGGCTGTGTGCTCACACTGTCGTTGTCTGGGATCATGCTGTGCGCTCACACTGTCGTTCTCTGGGATCCGGCTGTGCGCTCACAATGTCGTTCTCTGGGATCGGGCTGTGCGCTCACACTGTCGTTCTCTGGGACCGTGCTGTGCGCTTTCACTGTCGTTCTCTGGGATCGGGCTGTGCGCTCACACTGTCGTTCTCTGGGATCGGGCTGTGCGCTCACACTGTCGTTCTCTGGGATCGGGCTGTACGCTCACACTGTCGTTCTCTGGGATCGCGCTGTGTACCCACACTGTCGTTCTCCGGGATCGGGCTGTGCGCTCACACTGTCGTCCTCCGGGATCGGGCTGTGCGCTCACACTGTCGTTCTCTAGGATCGGGCTGTGTACTCACTGTCGTTCTCTGGGATCGGGCTGTGTACTCACTGTCGTTCTCTGGGATCGGGCTGTGTACTCACTGTCGTTCTCTGGGATCGCGCTGTGCGCTCACACTGTCGTTCTCCGGGATCGCACTGTGCGCTCACACTGTCGCTCTCTGAGATCATGCTGTGCGCTCACACTGTCATTCTCTGGGATCGGGCTGTGCGCTCACACTGTATTTCTCTGGGATCGGGCTGTGCGCTCACACTGTCTTTCTCTGGGATCGGGCTGTGAGCTCACACTGTCGTTCTCTGGGACCGTGCTGTGCGCTTTCACTGTCGTTCTCTGGAATGGGCTGTGCGCTCACACTGTCGTTCTCTGGGATCGCACTGTGCGACACTGTCGTTCTCTGGGATCGGGCTGTGCGCTTTCACTGTCGTTCTCTGGGATCGCGCTGTGCGCTCACACTGTCGTTCACTGGGATCGCACTGTGCGCTCACACTGACGTTCTCTGGGATCGCACTGTGCGCTCAAACTGTCGTTCTCTGGGATCAGGCTGTGCGCTCACACTGTCGTTCTCTGGGATCGCGCCGTGCGCTCACACTGTCGTTCTCTGGGATCGCGCCTTGCGCTCACACTGTCGTTCTCTGGGATCGGGCTGTGCGCTCACACTGTCGTTCTCTGGGATCGGGCTGTGCGCTCACACTGTCGTTCTCCGGTATCGGGCTGTGCGCTCACAGCCCTTCTCTGGGGTCGGGCTGTGCGCTCACACTGTCGTTCTCTGGGATCGGGCTGTGCGCTCACACTGTCGTTCTCCGGGATCGCGCTGTGCGCTCACACTGTCGTTCTCACACTGTCGTTCTCTGGGATCGGGCTGTGCGCTCACACTGTCGTTCTCTGGGATCGCGCTGTGTACCCACACTGTCGTTCTCTGGGATCGCGCTGTGCGCTCACACTGTCGTTCTCTGGGATCGCGCTGTGCGCTCTCACTGCCGTTCTCCGGGACCGTGCTGTGCGCTCACACTGTCGTTCTCTGGGATCGGGCCGTGCGCTCTCTCTGTCGTTCTCTGGGATCGGGCTGTGTACTCACTGTCGTTCTCTGGGTTCGGGCTGTGTACTCACTGTCGTTCCCCGGGATCGCACTGCGTGCTCACACTGTCGTTCTCTGAGATCATGCTGTGCGCTCACACTGTCATTCTCTAGGATCGGGCTGTGCGCTCACACTGTCGTTCTCTGGGATCAGGCTGTGCGCTCACAATGTCGTTCTCTGGGATCGGGCTGTGCGCTCACACTGTCGTTCTCTGGGACCGTGCTGTGCGCTTTCACTGTCGTTCTCTGGGATCGGGCTGTGCGCTCACACTGTCGTTCTCTGGGATCGGGCTGTGCGCTCACACTGTCGTTCTCCGGGATCGGGCTGTGCGCTCACACTGTCGTTCTCTGGGATCGGGCTGTACGCTCACACTGTCGTTCTCTGGGATCGCGCTGTGTACCCACACTGTCGTTCTCCGGGATCGGGCTCTGCGCTCACACTGTCGTCCTCCGGGATCGGGCTGTGCGCTCACACTGTCGTTCTCTAGGATCGGGCTGTGTACTCACTGTCGTTCTCTGGGATCGGGCTGTGTACTCACTGTCGTTCTCTGGGATCGGGCTGTGTACTCACTGTCGTTCTCTGGGATCGCGCTGTGCGCTCACACTGTCGTTCTCCGGGATCGCACTGTGCGCTCACACTGTCGCTCTCTGAGATCATGCTGTGCGCTCACACTGTCATTCTCTGGGATCGGGCTGTGCGCTCACACTGTATTTCTCTGGGATCGGGCTGTGAGCTCACACTGTCGTTCTCTGGGACCGTGCTGTGCGCTTTCACTGTCGTTCTCTGGAATGGGCTGTGCGCTCACACTGTCGTTCTCTGGGATCGCACTGTGCGACACTGTCGTTCTCTGGGATCGGGCTGTGCGCTTTCAGTGTTGTTCTCTGGGATCGCACTGTGCGCTCACACTGTCAATCTCTGGGATCGGGCTGTGCGCTCACACTGTCGTTCTCTGGGATCGGGCTGTGCGCTCACTCGTTCTCTGGGATCGCGCTGTGCGCTCACACTGTCGTTCTCTGGGATCGCACTGTGCGCTCACACTGTGGTTCTCTGGGATTGGGCTGTGCGCTCACACTCGTTCTCCGGGATCGGGCTGTGCGCTCACACTGTCGTTCTCTGGGATCGCGCTGTGCGCTCACACTGCCGTTCTCTGGGATCGCGCTGTGCGCTCACACTGCCGTTCTCTGGGATCGCGCTGTGCGCTCACACTGTCGTTCTCTGGGATCGGCCTGTGCGCTCACTGTCGTTCTCCGGGATCGGGCTGTGCGCTTTCAGTGTTGTTCTCTGGGATCGGGCTATGCGCTCACACTGTCGTCCTCTGGGATTAGGCTGTGCGCTCACAATGTCGTTCTCTGGGATCAGGCTGTGCGCTCACACTGTCGTTCTCTGGGACCGTGCTGTGCTCTCACACTGTCGTTATCTGGGATCAGGCTGTGCGCTCACACTGTCGTTCTCTGGGATCGGGCTGTGCCCTCACACTGTCGTTCTCCGGGATCGGGCTGTGCGCTCACAGCCGTTCTCTGGATTCGGGCTGTGCGCTCACACTGTCGTTCTCTGGGATCGCGCTGTGCGCTCACACTGTCGTTCTCTGGGATCGCGCTGTGCGCTCACACTGTCGCTATCTGGGATCGCACTGTGCGCTCACACTGTCGCTATCTGGGATCGCACTGTGCGCTCACACTGTCGCTCTCTGGGATCGCACTGTGCGCTCACACTGTCGCTCTCTGGGATCGCACTGTCGCTCTCTGGGATCGCACTGTGTGCTCACACTGTCACTCGCCGGGATCACACTGTGCGCTCACACTGTCGTTCTCCGGGATCACGCTGTGCGCTCACACTGTCGTTTTCCGGGATCGTGCTGTGCGCTCACACTGTCGTTCTCTGGGATCACGCTGTGCGCTCACACTGTCACTCTCCAGGATCGTGCTGTGCGCTCACACTGTCGCGCTCTCTGGGATCAGGCTGTGCGTGTTCACACTGACGTTCTCTGGGATCGCACTGTGCTCTCACACTGTCGTTCTCCGGGATCGGGCTGTGCGCTCACACTCGTTCTCCGGGATCGGGCTGTGCGCTCTCACTGTCGTTATCTGGGATCATGCTGTGCGCTCACACTGTCGTTCTCCGGGATCGGGCTGTGCGCTCACACTGTCGTTCTCTGGGGTCGGGCTGTGCGCTCACACTGTCGTTCTCCGGGATCGCGCTGTGCGCTCACACTGTCGGTCTCCGGGATCGGGCTGTCCGCTCACTGTCGTTCTCTGGGATCGCACTGTGCGTTCACACTGTCGATCTCCGGGATCGCGCTGTGCGCTCACTCGTTCTCTGGGATCGCACTGTGCGCTCACACTGTCGTTCTCTGGGATCGCACTGTGCGACACTGTCGTTCTCTGGGATCGGGCTGTGCGCTTTCACTGTCGTTCTCTGGGATCGCGCTGTGCGCTCACACTGTCGTTCTCTGGGATCGCACTGTGCGCTCACACTGACGTTCTCTGGGATCGCACTGTGCGCTCAAACTGACGTTCTCTGGGATCACACTGTGCGCTCACACTGTCGTTCTCTGGGATCAGGCTGTGCGCTCACACTGTCGTTCTCTGGGATCGCGCCGTGCGCTCACACTGTCGTTCTCTGGGATCGCGCCTTGCGCTCACACTGTCGTTCTCCGGGATCGCGCCTTGCGCTCACACTGTTGTTCTCCGGGATCGGGCTGTGCGGTCACACTGTCGTTCTCCGGGATCGGGCTGTGCGCTCACTGTCGTTCTCTGGGATCGCGCTGTGCGCGCTCACACTGTCGTTCTCCGGGATCGCGCTGTGCGCTCACACTGTCGTTCTCTGGAATCGCGCTGTGCGCTCTCACACTGCCGTTCTCTGGGATCGGGCTGTGCGCTCACAGTCTCGTTCTCTGGGATCACGCTGTGCGCTCACACTCGTTCTCCGGGATCGGGCTGTGTGCTCACACTGTCGTTGTCTGGGATCATGCTGTGCGCTCACACTGTCGTTCTCCGGGATCGGGCTGTGCGCTCACACTGTCGTTCTCTGGGATCGGGCTGTGCGCTCACACTGTCGTTCTCTGGGATCGGGCTGTGCGCTCACACTGTCGTTCTCCGGTATCGGGCTGTGCGCTCACAGCCCTTCTCTGGGGTCGGGCTGTGCGCTCACACTGTCGTTCTCTGGGATCGGGCTGTGCGCTCACACTGTCGTTCTCCGGGATCGCGCTGTGCGCTCACACTGTCGTTCTCACACTGTCGTTCTCTGGGATCGGGCTGTGCGCTCACACTGTCGTTCTCTGGGATCGCGCTGTGTACCCACACTGTCGTTCTCTGGGATCGCGCTGTGCGCTCACACTGTCGTTCTCTGGGATCGCGCTGTGCGCTCTCACTGCCGTTCTCCGGGACCGTGCTGTGCGCTCACACTGTCGTTCTCTGGGATCGGGCCGTGCGCTCTCTCTGTCGTTCTCTGGGATCGGGCTGTGTACTCACTGTCGTTCTCTGGGTTCGGGCTGTGTACTCACTGTCGTTCTCCGGGATCGCACTGCGTGCTCACACTGTCGTTCTCTGAGATCATGCTGTGCGCTCACACTGTCATTCTCTAGGATCGGGCTGTGCGCTCACACTGTCTTTCTCTGGGATCGCACTGTGCGACACTGTCGTTCTCTGGGATCGGGCTGTGCGCTTTCACTGTCGTTCTCTGGGGTCGGGTTGTGCGCTCACACTGTCGTTCTCTGGGGTCGGGCTGTGCGTTCACACTGTCGTTATCCGGGATCGGGCTGTGCGTGTTCACACTGACGTTCTCCGGGATCGCATTGTGCGCTCAGTGTCGTTCTCTGGGATCGCGCTGTGCGCTCACACTGTCGTTCTCCGGGATCGCGCTGTGCGCTCACACTGTCGTTCTCCGGGATCGGGCTGTGCGCTCACTGTCGTTCTCTGGGATCGCGCTGTGCGCTCACACTGTCGTTCTCTGGGATCGCACTGTGCGCTCACACTGTCGTTCTCTGGGATCGCACTGTGCGCTCACACTGTCGTTCTCTGGGATCGCACTGTGCGCTCACACTGTCGTTCTCTGGGATTGGGCTGTGCGCTCACACTCGTTCTCCGGGATCGGGCTGTGCGCTCACACTGTCGTTATCTGGGATCATGCTGTGCGCTCACACTGTCGTTCTCCGGGATCGGGCTGTGCGCTCACACTGTCGTTCTCTGGGATCGCGCTGTGCGCTCTCACACTGCCGTTCTCTGGGATCGGGCTGTGCGCTCACAGTCTCGTTCTCTGGGATCACGCTGTGCGCTCACACTCGTTCTCCGGTATCGGGCTGTGTGCTCACACTGTCGTTGTCTGGGATCATGCTGTGCGCTCACACTGCCGTTCTCCGGGATCGGGCTGTGCGCTCACACTGTCGTTCTCTGGGATCGGGCTGTGCGCTCACACTGTCGCTCCCTGGGATCGGGCTGTCCATGCTCACACTGTCGTCCTCTGGGATCGCGCTGTGCGCTCTCCCACTGCCGTTCTCTGGGATCGGGCTGTGCGCTCACACTGCCGTTCTCTGGGATCGGGCTGTGCGCTCACACTGCCGTTCTCTGGGATCGGGCTGTGCGCTCACACTGCCGTTCTCTGGGATCGGGCTGTGCGCTCACAGTCTCGTTCTCTGGGATGACGCTGTGCGCTCACACTCGTTCTCCGGGATCGGGCTGTGTGCTCACACTGTCGTTCTCTGGGATCGCGCTGTGCGCTCTCACACTGCCGTTCTCTGGGATCGGGCTGTGCGCTCACACTGTCGTTCTCTGGGATCGCGCTGTGCGCTCACACTGTCGCTCTCTGAGATCGCACTGTGCGCTCACACTGTCGCTCTCTGGGATTGCACTGTCGCTCTCTGGGATCGTGCTGTGCGCTCACACTGTCGTTCTCCGGGATCACGCTGTGCGCTCACACTGTCGTTCTCCGGGATCACGCTGTGCGCTCACACTGTCGTTTTCCGGGATCGGGCTATGCGCTCACGCTGTCACTCTCCGGGATCGTGCTGTGCGCTCACACTGTCCTTCTCTGGGATCACGCTGTGCGCTCACGCTGTCACTCTCCAGGATCGTGCTGTGCGCTCACACTGTCGCGCTCTCTGGGATCAGGCTGTGCGTGCTCACACTGACGTTCTCTGGGATCGCACTGTGCGCTCACACTGTCGTACTCCGGGATCGCGCTGTGCGCTCACACTGTCGTTCCCCGGGATCGGGCTGTGCGCTCACTGTCGTTCTGAGATCGGGCTGTGCGCGCTCACGCTGTCGTTCTCCGGGATCGCGCTGTGCGCTCACACTGTCGTTCTCTGGGATCGCGCTGTGCGCTCACACTGTCGTTCTCTGGGATCGCGCTGTGCGCTCTCTCACTGCCATTCTCTGGGATTGGGCTGTGCGCTCACAGTCTCGTTCTCTGGGATCACGCTGTGCGCTCACACTCGTTCTCCGGGATCGTGCTGTGCGCTCACACTGTCGTTCTCTGGGATCGCGCAGTGCGCTCACGTTGTCGTTGTCTGGGATCGGGCTGTGCGCTCACTGTCGTTCTCCGGGATCGGGCTGTGCGCTTTCAGTGTTGTTCTCTGGGATCGGGCTGTGTGCTCACACTGTCGTTCTCCGGGATCATGCTGTGCGCTCACACTGTCGTTCTCCGGGATCGGGCTGTGCGCTCACACTGTCGTTCTCTGGGATCAGGCTGTGCGCTCACAATGTCGTTCTCTGGGATCGGGCTGTGCGCTCACACTGTCGTTCTCTGGGACCGTGCTGTGCGCTTTCACTGTCGTTCTCTGGGATCGGGCTGTGCGCTCACACTGTCGTTCTCTGGGATCGGGCTGTGCGCTCACACTGTCGTTCTCTGGGATCGGGCTGTACGCTCACACTGTCGTTCTCTGGGATCGCGCTGTGTACCCACACTGTCGTTCTCCGAGATCGGGCTGTGCGCTCACACTGTCGTCCTCCGGGATCGGGCTGTGCGCTCACACTGTCGCTCCCTGGGATCGGGCTGTCCATGCTCACACTGTCGTCCTCTGGGATCGCGCTGTGCGCTCTCCCACTGCCGTTCTCTGGGATCGGGCTGTGCGCTCACACTGCCGTTCTCTGGGATCGGGCTGTGCGCTCACAATCTCGTTCTCTGGGATGACGCTGTGCGCTCACACTCGTTCTCCGGGATCGGGCTGTGTGCTCACACTGTCGTTGTCTGGGATCATGCTGTGCGCTCACACTGCCGTTCTCCGGGATCGGGCTGTGCGCTCACACTGTCGTTCTCTGGGATCGGGCTGTGCGCTCACACTGTCGCTCTCTGGGATCCGGCTGTCCATGCTCACACTGTCGTCCTCTGGGATCGCGCTGTGCGCTCTCACACTGCCGTTCTCTGGGATCGGGCTGTGCGCTCACACTGTCGTTCTCTGGGATCGCGCTGTGCGCTCACACTGTCGCTCTCTGAGATCGCACTGTGCGCTCACACTGTCGCTCTCTGGGATTGCACTGTCGCTCTCTGGGATCGTGCTGTGCGCTCACACTGTCGTTCTCCGGGATCACGCTGTGCGCTCACACTGTCGTTCTCCGGGATCACGCTGTGCGCTCACACTGTCGTTTTCCGGGATCGGGCTATGCGCTCACGCTGTCACTCTCCGGGATCGTGCTGTGCGCTCACACTGTCCTTCTCTGGGATCACGCTGTGCGCTCACGCTGTCACTCTCCAGGATCGTGCTGTGCGCTCACACTGTCGCGCTCTCTGGGATCAGGCTGTGCGTGCTCACACTGACGTTCTCTGGGATCGCACTGTGCGCTCACACTGTCGTACTCCGGGATCGCGCTGTGCGCTCACACTGTCGTTCCCCGGGATCGGGCTGTGCGCTCACTGTCGTTCTGAGATCGGGCTGTGCGCGCTCACGCTGTCGTTCTCCGGGATCGCGCTGTGCGCTCACACTGTCGTTCTCTGGGATCGCGCTGTGCGCTCACACTGTCGTTCTCTGGGATCGCGCTGTGCGCTCTCTCACTGCCATTCTCTGGGATTGGGCTGTGCGCTCACAGTCTCGTTCTCTGGGATCACGCTGTGCGCTCACACTCGTTCTCCGGGATCGTGCTGTGCGCTCACACTGTCGTTCTCTGGGATCGCGCAGTGCGCTCACGTTGTCGTTGTCTGGGATCGGGCTGTGCGCTCACTGTCGTTCTCCGGGATCGGGCTGTGCGCTTTCAGTGTTGTTCTCTGGGATCGGGCTGTGTGCTCACACTGTCGTTCTCCGGGATCATGCTGTGCGCTCACACTGTCGTTCTCCGGGATCGGGCTGTGCGCTCACACTGTCGTTCTCTGGGATCAGGCTGTGCGCTCACAATGTCGTTCTCTGGGATCGGGCTGTGCGCTCACACTGTCGTTCTCTGGGACCGTGCTGTGCGCTTTCACTGTCGTTCTCTGGGATCGGGCTGTGCGCTCACACTGTCGTTCTCTGGGATCGGGCTGTGCGCTCACACTGTCGTTCTCTGGGATCGGGCTGTGCGCTCACACTGTCGTTCTCTGGGATCGGGCTGTACGCTCACACTGTCGTTCTCTGGGATCGCGCTGTGCGCTCACACTGTCGTTCTCCGAGATCGGGCTGTGCGCTCACACTGTCGTCCTCCGGGATCGGGCTGTGCGCTCACACTGTCGTCCTCCGGGATCGGGCTGTGCGCTCACACTGTCGTCCTCCGGGATCGGGCTGTGCGCTCACACTGTCGTTCTCTGGGATCGGGCTGTGTACTCACTGTCGTTCTCTGGGATCGGGCTGTGTTCTCACTGTCGTTCTCTGGGATCGCGCTGTGCGCTCACACTGTCGTTCTCCGGGATCGCACTGTGCGCTCACACTGTCATTCTCTGGGATCGGGCTGTGCGCTCACACTGTCTTTCTCTGGGATCGGGCTGTGCGCTCACACTGTCTTTCTCTGGGATCGGGCTGTGAGCTCACACTGTCGTTCTCTGGGATTGGGCTGTGCGCTTTCACTGTCGTTCTCTGGGATCGCGCTGTGCGCTCACACTGTCGTTCTCTGGGATCGCACTGTGCGCTCACACTGACGTTCTCTGGGATCGCACTGTGCGCTCAAACTGACGTTCTCTGGGATCGCACTGTGCGCTCACACTGTCGTTCTCTGGGATCAGGCTGTGCGCTCACACTGTCGTTCTCTGGGATCAGGCTGTGCGCTCACACTGTCGTTCTCTGGGATCGCGCCTTGCGCTCACACTGTCGTTCTCCGGGATCGGGCTGTGCGGTCACACTGTCGTTCTCCGGGATCGGGCTGTGCGCTCACTGTCGTTCTCTGGGATCGCGCTGTGCGCGCTCACACTGTCGTTCTCCGGGATCGCGCTGTGCGCTCACACTGTCGTTCTCTGGAATCGCGCTGTGCGCTCTCACACTGCCGTTCTCTGGGATCGGGCTGTGCGCTCACAGTCTCGTTCTCTGGGATCACGCTGTGCTCTCACACTCGTTCTCCGGGATCGGGCTGTGTGCTCACACTGTCGTTGTCTGGGATCATGCTGTGCGCTCACACTGTCGTTCTCCGGGATCGGGCTGTGCGCTCACACTGTCGTTCTCTGGGATCGGGCTGTGCGCTCACACTGTCGTTCTCTGGGATCGGGCTGTGCGCTCACACTGTCGTTCTCCGGTATCGGGCTGTGCGCTCACAGCCCTTCTCTGGGGTCGGGCTGTGCGCTCACACTGTCGTTCTCTGGGATCGGGCTGTGCGCTCACACTGTCGTTCTCTGGGATCGGGCTGTGCGCTCACACTGTCGTTCTCTGGGATCGCGCTGTGTACCCACACTGTCGTTCTCTGGGATCGCGCTGTGCGCTCACACTGTCGTTCTCTGGGATCGCGCTGTGCGCTCTCACTGCCGTTCTCCGGGACCGTGCTGTGCGCTCACACTGTCGTTCTCTGGGATCGGGCCGTGCGCTCTCTCTGTCGTTCTCTGGGATCGGGCTGTGTACTCACTGTCGTTCTCTGGGTTCGGGCTGTGTACTCACTGTCGTTCTCCGGGATCGCACTGCGTGCTCACACTGTCGTTCTCTGAGATCATGCTGTGCGCTCACACTGTCATTCTCTAGGATCGGGCTGTGCGCTCACACTTTCTTTCTCTGGGATCGCACTGTGCGACACTGTCGTTCTCTGGGATCGGGCTGTGCGCTTTCACTGTCGTTCTCCGGGATCGCGCTGTGCGCTCACACTGTCGTTCTCTGGGATCACACTGTGCGCTCACACTGTCGTTCTCTGGGGTCGGGTTGTGCGCTCACACTGTCGTTCTCTGGGGTCGGGCTGTGCGTTCACACTGTCGTTATCCGGGATCGCGCTGTGCGCTCACACTGTCGTTATATGGGATCGCGCTGTGCGCTCACACTGTCGTTCTCCGGGATCGCGCTATGCGCTCACTGTCGTTCTCCGGGATCGCACTGTGCGCTCAGTGTCGTTCTCTGGGATCGCGCTGTGCGCTCACACTGCCGTTCTCTGGGATCGTGCTGTGCGCTCAGTGTCGTTCTCTGGGATCGCGCTGTGCGCGCTCACACTGTTGTTCTCCGGGATTGCGCTGTGCGCTTAACACTGTTGTTCTCTGGGATCGCGCTGTGCACTCTCACACTGACATTCTCTGGGATCGGGCTGTGCGCTCACACTGTCGTTCACTGGGATCGCGCTGTGTGCTCACACTGTCGTTCTCCGGGATCGGGCTGTGCGCTTTAAGTGTTGTTCTCTGGGATCGGGCTGTGCGCTCACACTGTCGTTCTCCGGGATCGGGCTGTGCGCTCACAGTCGTTCTCTGGGATCGCGCTGTGCGCTCACACTGTCGCTATCTGGGATCGCACTGTGCGCTCACACTGTCGCTCTCTGGGATCGCACTGTGCGCTCACACTGTCGCTCTCTGGGATCGCACTGTGCGCTCACACTGTCGCTCTCTGGGATCGCACTGTGCGCTCACACTGTCGCTCTCTGGGATCGTGCTGTGCGCTCACACTGTCGTTCTCCGGGATCACGCTGTGCGCTCACACTGTCGTTTTCCGGGATCACGCTGTGCGCTCACACTGTCGTTCTCTGGGATCACGCTGTGCGCTCACACTGTCCTTCTCTGGGATTGGGCTGTGCGCTCACAGTCTCGTTCTCTGGGATCACGCTGTGCGCTCACACTTGTTATCTGGGATCGGGCTGTGCGCTCACACTGTCGTTCACTGGGATCGCGCTGTGTGCTCACACTGTCGTTCACTGGGATCGCGCTGTGTGCTCACACTATCGTTCTCTGGGATCGGGCTGTGCCCTCACACTGTCGTTCTCCGGGGTCGCGCTGTGCGCTCACAGTCTCGTTCTCTGGGATTACGCTGTGCGCTCACACTCGTTCTCCGGGATCGCGCTGTGTACCCACACTGGCGTTCTCCGGGATCGTGCTGTGTGCGCTCACACTGTCGTTCTCCGGGATCGCGCTGTTTACCCACACTGTTGTTCTCTGGGATCGCGCTGTGCGCTCACGCTGTCGTCCTCTGCGATCGGGCTGTGCGCTCACAGTCTCGTTCTCTGGGATCACGCTGTGCGCTCACACTCGTTCTCCGGGACCATGCTGTGCGCTCTCACTGTCGTTCTCTGGGATCGCACTGTGCGCTCACACTGTCGTTCTCTGGGATCGGGCTGTGCGCTCACACTCGTTCTCCGGGATCGGGCTGTGTGCTCACACTGTCGTTGTCTGGGATCATGCTGTGCGCTCACACTGACGTTCTCCGGGATCGGGCTGTGCGCTCACACTGTCGTTCTCTGGGATCGGGCTGTGCGCTCACACTGTCGCTCTCTGGGATCCGGCTGTCCATGCTCACACTGTCGTCCTCTGGGATCGCGCTGTGCGCTCTCACACTGCCGTTCTCTGGGATCGGGCTGTGCGCTCACACTGCCGTTCTCTGGGATCGCACTGTGCGCTCACACTGTCGCTCTCTGGGATTGCACTGTCGCTCTCTGGGATCGTGCTGTGCGCTCACACTGTCGTTGTCCGGGATCACGCTGTGCGCTCACACTGTCGTTCTCCGGGATCACGCTGTGCGCTCACACTGTCGTTTTCCGGGATCGGGCTATGCGCTCACGCTGTCACTCTCCGGGATCGTGCTGTGCGCTCACACTGTCCTTCTCTGGGATCACGCTGTGCGCTCACGCTGTCACTCTCCAGGATCGTGCTGTGCGCTCACACTGTCGCGCTCTCTGGGATCAGGCTGTGCGTGCTCACACTGACGTTCTCTGGGATCGCACTGTGCGCTCACACTGTCGTACTCCGGGATCGCGCTGTGCGCTCACACTGTCGTTCCCCGGGATCGGGCTGTGCGCTCACTGTCGTTCTGAGATCGGGCTGTGCGCGCTCACGCTGTCGTTCTCCGGGATCGCGCTGTGCGCTCACACTGTCGTTCTCTGGGATCGCGCTGTGCGCTCACACTGTCGTTCTCTGGGATCGCGCTGTGCGCTCTCTCACTGCCATTCTCTGGGATTGGGCTGTGCGCTCACAGTCTCGTTCTCTGGGATCACGCTGTGCGCTCACACTCGTTCTCCGGGATCGTGCTGTGCGCTCACACTGTCGTTCTCTGGGATCGCGCAGTGCGCTCACGTTGTCGTTGTCTGGGATCGGGCTGTGCGCTCACTGTCGTTCTCCGGGATCGGGCTGTGCGCTTTCAGTGTTGTTCTCTGGGATCGGGCTGTGTGCTCACACTGTCGTTCTCCGGGATCATGCTGTGCGCTCACACTGTCGTTCTCCGGGATCGGGCTGTGCGCTCACACTGTCGTTCTCTGGGATCAGGCTGTGCGCTCACAATGTCGTTCTCTGGGATCGGGCTGTGCGCTCACACTGTCGTTCTCTGGGACCGTGCTGTGCGCTTTCACTGTCGTTCTCTGGGATCGGGCTGTGCGCTCACACTGTCGTTCTCTGGGATCGGGCTGTGCGCTCACACTGTCGTTCTCTGGGATCGGGCTGTACGCTCACACTGTCGTTCTCTGGGATCGCGCTGTGTACCCACACTGTCGTTCTCCGAGATCGGGCTGTGCGCTCACACTGTCGTCCTCCGGGATCGGGCTGTGCGCTCACACTGTCGCTCCCTGGGATCGGGCTGTCCATGCTCACACTGTCGTCCTCTGGGATCGCGCTGTGCGCTCTCCCACTGCCGTTCTCTGGGATCGGGCTGTGCGCTCACACTGCCGTTCTCTGGGATCGGGCTGTGCGCTCACAGTCTCGTTCTCTGGGATGACGCTGTGCGCTCACACTCGTTCTCCGGGATCGGGCTGTGTGCTCACACTGTCGTTGTCTGGGATCATGCTGTGCGCTCACACTGCCGTTCTCCGGGATCGGGCTGTGCGCTCACACTGTCGTTCTCTGGGATCGGGCTGTGCGCTCACACTGTCGCTCTCTGGGATCCGGCTGTCCATGCTCACACTGTCGTCCTCTGGGATCGCGCTGTGCGCTCTCACACTGCCGTTCTCTGGGATCGGGCTGTGCGCTCACACTGTCGTTCTCTGGGATCGCGCTGTGCGCTCACACTGTCGCTCTCTGAGATCGCACTGTGCGCTCACACTGTCGCTCTCTGGGATTGCACTGTCGCTCTCTGGGATCGTGCTGTGCGCTCACACTGTCGTTCTCCGGGATCACGCTGTGCGCTCACACTGTCGTTCTCCGGGATCACGCTGTGCGCTCAAACTGTCGTTTTCCGGGATCGGGCTATGCGCTCACGCTGTCACTCTCCGGGATCGTGCTGTGCGCTCACACTGTCCTTCTCTGGGATCACGCTGTGCGCTCACGCTGTCACTCTCCAGGATCGTGCTGTGCGCTCACACTGTCGCGCTCTCTGGGATCAGGCTGTGCGTGCTCACACTGACGTTCTCTGGGATCGCACTGTGCGCTCACACTGTCGTACTCCGGGATCGCGCTGTGCGCTCACACTGTCGTTCCCCGGGATCGGGCTGTGCGCTCACTGTCGTTCTGAGATCGGGCTGTGCGCGCTCACGCTGTCGTTCTCCGGGATCGCGCTGTGCGCTCACACTGTCGTTCTCTGGGATCGCGCTGTGCGCTCTCTCACTGCCATTCTCTGGGATTGGGCTGTGCGCTCACAGTCTCGTTCTCTGGGATCACGCTGTGCGCTCACACTCGTTCTCCGGGATCGTGCTGTGCGCTCACACTGTCGTTCTCTGGGATCGGGCTGTGCGCTTTCAGTGTTGTTCTCTGGGATCGGGCTGTGTGCTCACACTGTCGTTCTCCGGGATCATGCTGTGCGCTCACACTGTCGTTCTCCGGGATCGGGCTGTGCGCTCACACTGTCGTTCTCTGGGATCAGGCTGTGCGCTCACAATGTCGTTCTCTGGGATCGGGCTGTGCGCTCACACTGTCGTTCTCTGGGACCGTGCTGTGCGCTTTCACTGTCGTTCTCTGGGATCGGGCTGTGCGCTCACACTGTCGTTCTCTGGGATCGGGCTGTGCGCTCACACTGTCGTTCTCTGGGATCGGGCTGTACGCTCACACTGTCGTTCTCTGGGATCGCGCTGTGTACCCACACTGTCGTTCTCCGAGATCGGGCTGTGCGCTCACACTGTCGTCCTCCGGGATCGGGCTGTGCGCTCACACTGTCGTCCTCCGGGATCGGGCTGTGCGCTCACACTGTCGTCCTCCGGGATCGGGCTGTGCGCTCACACTGTCGTTCTCTGGGATCGGGCTGTGTACTCACTGTCGTTCTCTGGGATCGGGCTGTGTTCTCACTGTCGTTCTCTGGGATCGCGCTGTGCGCTCACACTGTCGTTCTCCGGGATCGCACTGTGCGCTCACACTGTCATTCTCTGGGATCGGGCTGTGCGCTCACACTGTCTTTCTCTGGGATCGGGCTGTGCGCTCACACTGTCTTTCTCTGGGATCGGGCTGTGAGCTCACACTGTCGTTCTCTGGGATTGGGCTGTGCGCTTTCACTGTCGTTCTCTGGGATCGCGCTGTGCGCTCACACTGTCGTTCTCTGGGATCGCACTGTGCGCTCACACTGACGTTCTCTGGGATCGCACTGTGCGCTCAAACTGACGTTCTCTGGGATCGCACTGTGCGCTCACACTGTCGTTCTCTGGGATCAGGCTGTGCGCTCACACTGTCGTTCTCTGGGATCAGGCTGTGCGCTCACACTGTCGTTCTCTGGGATCGCGCCTTGCGCTCACACTGTCGTTCTCCGGGATCGGGCTGTGCGGTCACACTGTCGTTCTCCGGGATCGGGCTGTGCGCTCACTGTCGTTCTCTGGGATCGCGCTGTGCGCGCTCACACTGTCGTTCTCCGGGATCGCGCTGTGCGCTCACACTGTCGTTCTCTGGAATCGCGCTGTGCGCTCTCACACTGCCGTTCTCTGGGATCGGGCTGTGCGCTCACAGTCTCGTTCTCTGGGATCACGCTGTGCTCTCACACTCGTTCTCCGGGATCGGGCTGTGTGCTCACACTGTCGTTGTCTGGGATTATGCTGTGCGCTCACACTGTCGTTCTCCGGGATCGGGCTGTGCGCTCACACTGTCGTTCTCTGGGATCGGGCTGTGCGCTCACACTGTCGTTCTCTGGGATCGGGCTGTGCGCTCACACTGTCGTTCTCCGGTATCGGGCTGTGCGCTCACAGCCCTTCTCTGGGGTCGGGCTGTGCGCTCACACTGTCGTTCTCTGGGATCGGGCTGTGCGCTCACACTGTCGTTCTCTGGGATCGGGCTGTGCGCTCACACTGTCGTTCTCTGGGATCGCGCTGTGTACCCACACTGTCGTTCTCTGGGATCGCGCTGTGCGCTCACACTGTCGTTCTCTGGGATCGCGCTGTGCGCTCTCACTGCCGTTCTCCGGGACCGTGCTGTGCGCTCACACTGTCGTTCTCTGGGATCGGGCCGTGCGCTCTCTCTGTCGTTCTCTGGGATCGGGCTGTGTACTCACTGTCGTTCTCTGGGTTCGGGCTGTGTACTCACTGTCGTTCTCCGGGATCGCACTGCGTGCTCACACTGTCGTTCTCTGAGATCATGCTGTGCGCTCACACTGTCATTCTCTAGGATCGGGCTGTGCGCTCACACTTTCTTTCTCTGGGATCGCACTGTGCGACACTGTTGTTCTCTGGGATCGGGCTGTGCGCTTTCACTGTCGTTCTCCGGGATCGCGCTGTGCGCTCACACTGTCGTTCTCTGGGATCACACTGTGCGCTCACACTGTCGTTCTCTGGGGTCGGGTTGTGCGCTCACACTGTCGTTCTCTGGGGTCGGGCTGTGCGTTCACACTGTCGTTATCCGGGATCACGCTGTGCGCTCACACTGTCGTTATATGGGATCGCGCTGTGCGCTCACACTGTCGTTCTCCGGGATCGCGCTATGCGCTCACTGTCGTTCTCCGGGATCGCACTGTGCGCTCAGTGTCGTTCTCTGGGATCGCGCTGTGCGCTCACACTGCCGTTCTCTGGGATCGTGCTGTGCGCTCAGTGTCGTTCTCTGGGATCGCGCTGTGCGCGCTCACACTGTTGTTCTCCGGGATTGCGCTGTGCGCTCAACACTGTTGTTCTCTGGGATCGCGCTGTGCACTCTCACACTGACATTCTCTGGGATCGGGCTGTGCGCTCACACTGTCGTTCACTGGGATCGCGCTGTGTGCTCACACTGTCGTTCTCCGGGATCGGGCTGTGCGCTTTAAGTGTTGTTCTCTGGGATCGGGCTGTGCGCTCACACTGTCGTTCTCCGGGATCGGGCTGTGCGCTCACAGTCGTTCTCTGGGATCGCGCTGTGCGCTCACACTGTCGCTATCTGGGATCGCACTGTGCGCTCACACTGTCGCTCTCTGGGATCGCACTGTGCGCTCACACTGTCGCTCTCTGGGATCGCACTGTGCGCTCACACTGTCGCTCTCTGGGATCGCACTGTGCGCTCACACTGTCGTTCTCCGGGATCACGCTGTGCGCTCACACTGTCGTTTTCCGGGATCACGCTGTGCGCTCACACTGTCGTTCTCTGGGATCACGCTGTGCGCTCACACTGTCCTTCTCTGGGATTGGGCTGTGCGCTCACAGTCTCGTTCTCTGGGATCACGCTGTGCGCTCACACTTGTTATCTGGGATCGGGCTGTGCGCTCACACTGTCGTTCACTGGGATCGCGCTGTGTGCTCACACTGTCGTTCACTGGGATCGCGCTGTGTGCTCACACTATCGTTCTCTGGGATCGGGCTGTGCCCTCACACTGTCGTTCTCCGGGGTCGCGCTGTGCGCTCACAGTCTCGTTCTCTGGGATTACGCTGTGCGCTCACACTCGTTCTCCGGGATCGCGCTGTGTACCCACACTGGCGTTCTCCGGGATCGTGCTGTGTGCGCTCACACTGTCGTTCTCCGGGATCGCGCTGTTTACCCACACTGTTGTTCTCTGGGATCGCGCTGTGCGCTCACGCTGTCGTCCTCTGCGATCGGGCTGTGCGCTCACAGTCTCGTTCTCTGGGATCACGCTGTGCGCTCACACTCGTTCTCCGGGACCATGCTGTGCGCTCTCACTGTCGTTCTCCGGGATCCCACTGTGCGCTCACACTGTCGCTCTCCGGGATCGCGCTGTGCGCTCATTAGTTCTCCGGGATCATGCCGTGCGCTCACACTGTCGCTCTCCGGGATCACGCTGTGCGCTCACTCGTTCTCCGGGATCGCGCTGTGCGCTCACACTGTCGTTCTCCGGGATCGCGCTGTGCGCTCACACTGTCGTTCTCCGGGATCGCGCTGTGCGCTCACACTGTCGTTCTCCGGGATCGCGCTGTGCGCTCACACTGTCGTTCTCCGGGATCGCGCTGTGCGCTCACACTGTCGTTCTCCGGGATCGCGCTGTGCGCTCACACTGTCGTTCTCCGGGATCGCGCTGTGCGCTCACACTGTCGTTCTCCGGGATCGCGCTGTGCGTTCACACTGTCGTTCTCCGGGATCGCGCTTTGCGCTCACACTGTCGTTCTCTGGGATCGGGCTGTGCGCTCACACTGTCGTTCTCGGGGGTCGGGCTGTGCGCTCACACTGTCGTTCTCCGGGATCGGGCTGTGCGCTCACACTGTCGTTCTCTGGGATCGCGCTTTGCGCTCACACTGTCGTTCTCCGGGATCGCGCTGTGCGCTCACACTGTCGTTCTCCGGGATCGGGCTGTGCGCTCACACTGTCGTTCTCCGGGATCGGGCTGTGCGCTCACACTGTTGTTCTCCGGGGTCGGGCTGTGCGCTCACACTGTCGTTCTCCGGGATCGCGCTGTGCGCTCACACGGTCGTTCTCCGGGATCGGGCTGTGCGCTCACACTGTCGTTCTCCGGGATCGGGCTGTGCGCTCATACTGTCGTTCTCCGGGATCGGGCTGTGCGCTCACACTGTCGTTCTCCAGGATCGGGCTGTGCGCTCACACTGTCGTTCTCTGGGATCGGGCTGTGCGCTCACACTTTCGTTCTCTGGGATCGCGCTGTGCGCTCACACTGTCGTTCTCTGGGATCGGGCTGTGCGCTTTCACTGTCGTTCTCTGGGATCGGGCTGTGCGCTCACACTGTCGTTCTCTGGGATCGCGCTGTGCGCTCACACTGTCGTTCTCTGGGATCGCACTGTGCGCTCACACTGTCGTTCTCCGGGATCGGGCTGTGCGCTCACACTGTCGTTCTCCGGGATCGCACTGTGCGCTCACACTGTCGTTCTCCGGGATCCCACTGCGCGCTCACACTGTCGTTCTCCGGGATCACGCTGTGCGCTCACTCGTTCTCTGGGATCGCGCTGTGCGCTCACACTGTCGTTCTCTGGGATCGCGCTGTGCGCTCACACTGTCGTTCTCCGGGATCGCGCTGTGCGCTCACACTGTCGTTCTCCGGGATTGGGCTGTGCGCTCACACTGTCGTTCTCTGGGATCGCGCTGTGCGCGCTCACGCTGTCGTTCTCCGGGATCGCGCTGTCGTTCTCCGGGATCGCGCTGTGCGCTCACACTGTCGTTCTCTGGGATCGCGCTGTGCGCTCTCATACTGTCGTTCTCTGGGATCGGGCTGTGCGCTCACACTGTCGTTCTCCGGGATCGCGCTGTGCGCTCACACTGTCGTTCTCCGGGATCGGGCTGTGCGCTCACACTGTCGTTCTCTGGGATTGGGCTGTGTACTCACTGTCGTTCTCTGGGATCGGGCTGTGTACTCACTGTTGTTCTCTGGGATCGGGCTGTGTACTTACTGTCGTTCTCTGGGATCGCGCTGTGTGCTCACACTGTCGTTCTCCGGGATCGGGCTGTGCGCTCACAGCCGTTCTCTGGGGTCGGGCTGTGCGCTCACACTGTCGTTCTCCGGGATCGGGCTGTGTGCTCACACTGTCGTTCTCCGGGATCGGGCTGTGCGCTCACACTGTCGTTCTCCGGGATCGCGCTGTGCGCTCACACTGTCGTTCTCCGGGATCGGGCTGTGCGCTCACACTGCCGTTCTCTGGGATCGTGCTGTGCGCTCAGTGTCGTTCTCTGGGATCGCGCTGTGCGCGCTCACACTGTTGTTCTCCGGGATTGCGCTGTGCGCTCAACACTGTTGTTCTCTGGGATCGCGCTGTGCACTCTCACACTGACATTCTCTGGGATCGGGCTGTGCGCTCACACTGTCGTTCACTGGGATCGCGCTGTGTGCTCACACTGTCGTTCTCCGGGATCGGGCTGTGCGCTTCAAGTGTTGTTCTCTGGGATCGGGCTGTGCGCTCACACTGTCGTTCTTCGGGATCGGGCTGTGCGCACACTGTCGTTCTCCGGGATCGGGCTGTGCGCTCACAGTCGTTCTCTGGGATCGCGCTGTGCGCTCACACTGTCGCTATCTGGGATCGCACTGTGCGCTCACACTGTCGCTCTCTGGGATCGCACTGTGCGCTCACACTGTCGCTCTCTGGGATCGCACTGTGCGCTCACACTGTCGCTCTCTGGGATCGCACTGTGCGCTCACACTGTCGCTCTCTGGGATCGTGCTGTGCGCTCACACTGTCGTTCTCCGGGATCACGCTGTGCGCTCACACTGTCGTTTTCCGGGATCACGCTGTGCGCTCACACTGTCGTTCTCTGGGATCACGCTGTGCGCTCACACTGTCCTTCTCTGGGATTGGGCTGTGCGCTCACAGTCTCGTTCTCTGGGATCACGCTGTGCGCTCACACTCGTTCTCCGGGATCGGGCTGTGCGCTCACACTGTCGTTCTCTGGGATCGCGCAGTGCGCTCACATTGTCGTTGTCTGGGATCATGCTGTGCGCTCACACTGTCGTTCTCCGGGATCGGGCTGTGCGCTCACACTGTCGTTCTCTGGGATCGGGCTGTGCGCTCACACTGTCGTTCTCCGGGATCGGGCTGTGCGCTCACACTGTCGTCCTCCGGGATCGGGCTGTGCGCTCACACTGTCGTCCTCCGGGATCGGGCTGTGCGCTCACACTGTCGTCCTCCGGGATCGGGCTGTGCGCTCACACTGTCGTCCTCCGGGATCGGGCTGTGCGCTCACACTGTCGATCTCTGGGATCGCGCTGTGCGCTCACACTGTCGTTCTCTGGGATCGCACTGTGCGCTCACACTGTCGTTCTCTGGGATCGCACTGTGCGCTCACACTGTCGTTCTCTGGGATCGCACTGTGCGCTCACACTGTCGTTCTCTGGGATTGGGCTGTGCGCTCACAGTCTCGTTCTCTGGTATCACGCTGTGCGCTCACACTCGTTCTCCGGGATGGGGCTGTGCGCTCACACTGTCGTTATCTGGGATCATGCTGTGCGCTCACACTGTCGTTCTCCGGGATCGGGCTGTGCGCTCACACTGTCGTTCTCTGGGGTCGGGCTGTGCGCTCACACTGTCGTTCTCTGGGATCGCGCTGTGCGCTCACACTGCCGTTCTCTGAGATCGCGCTGTGCGCTCACACTGCCGTTCTCTGGGATCGCGCTGTGCGCTCACACTGTCGTTCTCCGTGATCGCGCTGTGCGCTCACACTGTCGTTCTCCGGGATCGCACTGTGCGCTCACGCTGTCGTTCTCCGGGATCGCACAGTGCGCTCACGCTGTCGTTCTCCGGGATCGCGCTGTGCGCTCTCACTGCCGTTCTCCGGGACCGTGCTGTGCGCTCACACTGTCGTTCTCTGGGATCGGGCCGTGCGCTCTCTCTGTCGTTCTCTGGGATCGGGCTGTGTACTCACTGTCGTTCTCTGGGTTCGGGCTGTGTACTCACTGTCGTTCTCCGGGATCGCACTGCGTGCTCACACTGTCGTTCTCTGAGATCATGCTGTGCGCTCACACTGTCGTTCTCTGGGATCGCGCTGTGTACCCACACTGTCGTTCTCCGGGATCAGGCTGTGCGCTCACACTGTCGTCCTCCGGGATCGGGCTGTGCGCTCACACTGTCGTCCTCCGGGATCGGGCTGTGCGCTCACACTGTCGTTCTCTGGGAGCGGGCTGTGTACTCACTGTCGTTCTCTGGGATCGGGCTGTGTACTCACTGTCGTTCTCTGGGACCGGGCTGTGCGCTCACACTGTCGTTCTCTGGGACCGTGCTGTGCGCTTTCACTGTCGTTCTCTGGAATGGGCTGTGCGCTCACACTGTCGTTCTCTGGGATCGGGCTGTGCGCTCACACTGTCGTTCTCTGGGGTCGGGCTGTGCGCTCACACTGTCGTTCTCCGGGATCGCGCTGTGCGCTCACACTGTCGTTCTCCGGGATCGGGCTGTGCGCTCACTGTCGTTCTCCGGGATTGGGCTGTGCGCTCACACTGTCGTTCTCTGGGATCGGGCTGTGCGCTTTCAGTGTTGTTCTCTGGGATCGCACTGTGCGCTCACACTGTCGATCTCCGGGATCGCGCTGTGCGCTCACTCGTTCTCTGGGATCGCACTGTGCGCTCACACTGTCGTTCTCTGGGATTGGGCTGTGCGCTCACAGTCTCGTTCTCTGGGATCACGCTGTGCGCTCACACTCGTTCTCCGGGATCGGGCTGTGCGCTCACACTGTCGTTATCTGGGATCGCACTGTGCGCTCACACTGACGTTCTCTGGGATCGCACTGTGCGCTCACACTGTCGTTCTCTGGGATCACACTGTGCGCTCACTGTCGTTCTCTGGGATCAGGCTGTGCGCTCACACTGTCGTTCTCTGGGATCGCGCTGTGCGCTCACACTGTCGTTCTCTGGGATCGCACTGTGCGCTCACACTGACGTTCTCTGGGATCGCACTGTGCGCTCACACTGTCGTTCTCTGGGATCACACTGTGCGCTCCCACTGTCGTTCTCCGGGATCACGCTGTGCGCTCACACTGTCGTTTTCCAGGATCGTGCTGTGCGCTCACACTGTCGTTCTCTGGGATCACGCTGTGCGCTCACACTGTCACTCTCCGGGATCGTGCTGTGCGCTCACACTGTCGCGCTCTCTGCGATCAGGCTGTGCGTGTTCACACTGACGTTCTCTGGGATCGCACTGTGCGCTCACACTGTCGTTCTCCGGGATCGCGCTGTGCGCTCACACTGTCGTTCTCCGGGATCGCGCTGTGCGCTCACACTGTCGTTCTCCGGGATCGCGCTGTGCGCTCACACTGTCGTTCTCCGGGATCGCGCTGTGCGCTCACACTGTCGTTCTCCGGGATCGCGCTGTGCGCTCACACTGTCGTTCTCCGGGATCGCGCTGTGCGCTCACACTGTCGTTCTCCGGGATCGCGCTGTGCGCTCACACTGTCGTTCTCCGGGATCGCGCTGTGCGCTCACGCTGTCGTTCTCCGGGATCGCGCTGTGCGCTCACGCTGTCGTTCTCCGGGATCGCGCTGTGCGCTCACGCTGTCGTTCTCCGGGATCGCGCTGTGCGCTCACACTGTCGTTCTCCGGGATCGCGCTGTGCGCTCACACTGTCGTTCTCCGGGATCGCGCTGTGCGCTCACACTGTCGTTCTCCGGGATCGGGCTGTGCGCTCACACTGTCGTTCTCCGGGATCGCGCTTTGCGCTCACACTGTCGTTCTCCGGGATCGCGCTGTGCGCTCACACTGTCGTTCTCCGGGATCGGGCTGTGCGCTCACACTGTCGTTCTCCGGGATCGGGCTGTGCGCTCACACTGTCGTTCTCTGGGACCGTGCTGTGCGCTTTCACTGTCCTTCTCTGGGATCGGGCTGTGCGCTTTCACTGTCGTTCTCTGGGATCGGGCTGTGCGCTCGCACTGTCGTTCTCTGGGATCGCGCTGTGCGCTCACACTGTCGTTCTCCGGGATCGGGCTGTGCGCTCACACTGTCGTTCTCCGGGATCGCACTGTGCGCTCACACTGTCGTTCTCCGGGATCCCACTGCGCGCTCACACTGTCGTTCTCCGGGATCACGCTGTGCGCTCACTCGTTCTCTGGGATCGCGCTGTGCGCTCACACGGTCGTTCTCTGGGATCGCGCTGTGCGCTCACACTGTCGTTCTCCGGGATCGCGCTGTGCGCTCACACTGTCGTTCTCCGGGATTGGGCTGTGCGCTCACACTGTCGTTCTCTGGGATCGCGCTGTCTTTCTCCGGGATCGCGCTGTGCGCTCACACTGTCGTTCTCTGGGATCGCGCTGTGCGCTCTCACACTGTCGTTCTCCGGGATCGCGCTGTGCGCTCACACTGTCGTTCTCCGGGATCGGGCTGTGCGCTCACACTGTCGTTCTCTGGGATCGGGCTGTGTACTCACTGTTGTTCTCTGGGATCGGGCTGTGTACTTACTGTCGTTCTCTGGGATCGCGCTGTGTGCTCACACTGTCGTTCTCCGGGATCGGGCTGTGCGCTCACAGCCGTTCTCTGGGGTCGGGCTGTGCGCTCACACTGTCGTTCTCTGGGGTCGGGCTGTGCGCTCACACTGTCGTTCTCCGGGATCGGGCTGTGTGCTCACACTGTCATTCTCCGGGATCGGGCTGTGCGCTCACACTGTCGTTCTCCGGGATCGCGCTGTGCGCTCACACTGTCGTTCTCCGGGATCGGGCTGTGCGCTCACTGTCGTTCTCCGGGATCGGGCTGTGCGCTCACACTGTCGTTCTCTGGGATCGGGCTGTGCGCTCACACTGTCGTTCTCTGGGATCGCGCTGTGCGCTCACACTGTCGTTCTCTGGGATCGGGCTGTGCGCTCACACTGTCGTTCTCTGGGATCGCGCTGTGCGCTCACACTGTCTTTCTCTGGGATCGCACTGTGCGCTCACACTGTCGTTCTCCGGGATCGGGCTGTGCGCTCACGCTGTCGTTCTCCGGGATCGCACTGTGCGCTCACACTGTCGTTCTCCGGGATCCCACTGCGCGCTCACACTGTCGTTCTCCGGGATCACGCTGTGCGCTCACTCGTTCTCTGGGATCGCGCTGTGCGCTCACACTGTCGTTCTCTGGGATCGCGCTGTGCGCTCACACTGTCGTTCTCCGGGATCGCGCGGTGCGCTCACACTGTCGTTCTCCGGGATTGGGCTGTGCGCTCACACTGTCGTTCTCTGGGATCGCGCTGTGCGCGCTCACGCTGTCGTTCTCCGGGATCGCGCTGTCGTTCTCCGGGATCGCGCTGTGCGCTCACACTGTCGTTCTCTGGGATCGCGCTGTGCGCTCTCACACTGCCGTTCTCTGGGATCGGGCTGTGCGCTCACACTGTCATTCTCCGGGATCGTGCTGTGCGCTCACAGTCTCGTTCTCTGGGATTACGCTGTGCGCTCACACTCGTTCTCCGGGATCGGGCTGTGTGCTCACACTGTCGTTCTCTGGGATCATGCTGTGTGCTCACACTGTCGTTCTCTGGGACCGTGGTGTGCGCTTTCACTGTCGTTCTCTGGGATCGGGCTGTGCGCGCTCACACTGTCGTTCTCCGGGATCGCACTGTGTACCCACACTGTCGTTCTCTGGGATCGCGCTGTGCGCTCACACTGTCGTCCTCTGGGATCGGGCTGTGCGCTCACAGTCTCGTTCTCTGGGATCACGCTGTGCGCTCACACTCGTTCTCTGGGATCATGCTGTGCGCTCACACTGTCGTTCTCCGGGACCGTGCTGTGCGCTCTCACTGTCGTTCTCTGGGATCGCACTGTGCGCTCACACTGTCGTTCTCTGGGATCGGGCTGTGCGTTCACACTGTCGTCCTCTGGGATCGGGCTGTGCGCTCACAGTCTCGTTCTCTGGGATCACGCTGTGCGCTCACACTCGTTCTCCGGGATCGGGCTGTGCGCTCACACTGTCGTTCTCTGGGATCACGCTGTGCGCTCACACTCGTTCTCCGGGATCGGGCTGTGCGTTCACACTGTCGTTCTCTGGGATCGGGCTGTGCGCTCACACTGACGTTCTCTGGGATCACGCTGTGCGCTCACACTGTCGTTCTCCGGGATCGCGCTGTGTACTCACAGTCGTTCTCTGGGATCGCGCTGTGCGCTCACACTGACGTTCTCTGGGATCACGCTGTGCGCTCACACTGTCGTTCTCCGGGATCGCGCTGTGCGCTCACACTGTCGTTCTCCGGGATCGTGCTGTGCGCTCACACTGTCGTTCTCCGGGATCGGGCTGTGCGCTCACACTGTCGTTCTCCGGGATCGGGCTGTGCGCTCATACTGTCGTTCTCCGGGATCGGGCTGTGCGCTCATACTGTCGTTCTCTGGGGTCGCGCTGTGCGCTCAGTGTCGTTCTCTGGGATCGCGCTGTGCGCTCTCACACTGCCGTTCTCTGGGATCGGGCTGTGTGCTCACACTGTCGTTCTCCGGGATCGTGCTGTGCGCTCACAGTCTCGTTCTCTGGGATTACGCTGTGCGCTCACACTCGTTCTCCGGGATCGGGCTGTGTGCTCACACTGTCGTTCTCTGGGATCGGGCTGTGCGCTCACACTGTCGTTCTCTGGGATCGGGCTGTGCGCTCACACTGTCGTTCTCCGGGATCGCGCTGTGCGCTCACACTGTCGTTCTCTGGGATCGGGCTGTGCGCTCACACTGTCGTTCTCTGGGATCGCGCTTTGCGCTCACACTGTCGTTCTCCGGGATCGCGCTGTGCGCTCACACTGTCGTTCTCCGGGATCGGGCTGTGCGCTCACACTGTCGTTCTCCGGGATCGGGCTGTGCGCTCACACTGTCGTTCTCCGGGGTCGGGCTGTGCGCTCACACTGTCGTTCTCCGGGATCGCGCTGTGCGCTCACACGGTCGTTCTCCGGGATCGGGCTGTGCGCTCACACTGTCGTTCTCCGGGATCGGGCTGTGCGCTCATACTGTCGTTCTCCGGGATCGGGCTGTGCGCTCACACTGTCGTTCTCCGGGATCGGGCTGTGCCCTCACACTGTCGTTCTCTGGGGTCGGGCTGTGCGCTCACACTGTCGTTCTCCGGGATCGCGCTGTGCGCTCACACTGTCGTTCTCCGGGATCGGGCTGTGCGCTCACACTGTCGTTCTCCGGGATCGGGCTGTGCGCTCATACTGTCGTTCTCCGGGATCGGGCTGTGCGCTCATACTGGCGTTCTCTGGGGTCGCGCTGTGCGCTCAGTGTCGTTCTCTGGGATCGCGCTGTGCGCTCTCACACTGCCGTTCTCTGGGATCGGGCTGTGCGCTCACACTGTCATTCTCCGGGATCGTGCTGTGCGCGCACAGTCTCGTTCTCTGGGATTACGCTGTGCGCTCACACTCGTTCTCCAGGATCGGGCTGTGTGCTCACACTGTCGTTCTCTGGGATCGGGCTGTGCGCTCACACTGTCGTTCTCTGGGATCGGGCTGTGCGCTCACACTGTCGTTCTCCGGGATCGGGCTGTGCGCTCACACTGTCGTTCTCCGGGATCGCGCTGTGCGCTCACACTGTCGTTCTCTGGGATTGGGCTGTGCGCTCACAGTCTCGTTCTCTGGGATCACGCTGTGCGCTCACACTCGTTCTCCGGGATCGGGCTGTGCGCTCACACTGTCGTTCTCTGGGATCGCGCAGTGCGCTGACATTGTCGTTGTCTGGGATCGGGCTGTGCGCTCACTGTCGTTCTCTGGGATCGCGCTGTGTGCTCACACTGTCGTTCTCCGGGATCGGGCTGTGCGCTCACAGCCGTTCTCTGGGGTCGGGCTGTGCGCTCACACTGTCGTTCTCTGGGGTCGGGCTGTGCGCTGACACTGTCGTTCTCCGGGATCGGGCTGTGTGCTCACACTGTCGTTCTCCGGGATCGGGCTGTGCGCTCACACTGTCGTTCTCCGGGATCGCGCTGTGCGCTCACACTGTCGTTCTCCGGGATCGGGCTGTGCGCTCACTGTCGTTCTCCGGGATCGGGCTGTGCGCTCACACTGTCGTTCTCTGGGACCGTGCTGTGCGCTTTCACTGTCGTTCTCTGGGATCGGGCTGTGCGCTTTCACTGTCGTTCTCTGGGATCGGGCTGTGCGCTCGCACTGTCGTTCTCTGGGATCGCGCTGTGCGCTCACACTGTCGTTCTCTGGGATCGGGCTGTGCGCTTTCACTGTCGTTCTCTGGGATCGGGCTGTGCGCTCACACTGTCGTTCTCTGGGATCGCGCTGTGCGCTCACACTGTCGTTCTCTGGGATCGCACTGCGCGCTCACACTGTCGTTCTCCGGGATCGGGCTGTGCGCTCACACTGTCGTTCTCCGGGATCGCACTGTGCGCTCACACTGTCGTTCTCCGGGATCCCACTGCGCGCTCACACTGTCGTTCTCCGGGATCACGCTGTGCGCTCACTCGTTCTCTGGGATCGCGCTGTGCGCTCACACTGTCGTTCTCCGGGATCGCGCTGTGCGCTCACACTGTCGTTCTCCGGGATTGGGCTGTGCGCTCACACTGTCGTTCTCTGGGATCGCGCTGTGCGCGCTCACGCTGTCGTTCTCCGGGATCGCGCTGTGCGCGCTCACGCTGTCGTTCTCCGGGATCGCGCTGTGCGCTCACACTGTCGTTCTCTGGGATCGCGCTGTGCGCTCTCACACTGTCGTTCTCTGGGATCGGGCTGTGCGCTCACACTGTCGTTCTCCGGGATCGCGCTGTGCGCTCACACTGTCGTTCTCCGGGATCGGGCTGTGCGCTCACACTGTCGTTCTCTGGGATCGCGCTGTGCGCGCTCACGCTGTCGTTCTCCGGGATCGCGCTGTCGTTCTCCGGGATCGCGCTGTGCGCTCACACTGTCGTTCTCTGGGATCGCGCTGTGCGCTCTCACACTGCCGTTCTCTGGGATCGGGCTGTGCGCTCACACTGTCGTTCTCTGGGATCGGGCTGTGCGCTTTCACTGTCGTTCTCTGGGATCGGGCTGTGCGTTCACACTGTCGTTCTCCGGGATCGGGCTGGACGCTCACACTGTTGTTCTCTGGGATCGCGCTGTGCGTTCACACTGTCGTTCTCTGGGATCGGGCTGTGCGCTCACACTGACGTTCTCTGGGATCACGCTGTGCGCTCACACTGTCGTTCTCCGGGATCGCGCTGTGCGCTCACACTGTCGTTCTCCGGGATCGCGCTGTGCGCTCACACTGTCGTTCTCCGGGATCGGGCTGTGCGCTCACACTGTCGTTCTCCGGGATCGGGCTGTGCGCTCATACTGTCGTTCTCCGGGATCGGGCTGTGCGCTCATACTGTCGTTCTCTGGGGTCGCGCTGTGCGCTCAGTGTCGTTCTCTGGGATCGCGCTGTGCGCTCTCACACTGCCGTTCTCTGGGATCGGGCTGTGCGCTCACACTGTCATTCTCCGGGATCGTGCTGTGCGCTCACAGTCTCGTTCTCTGGGATTACGCTGTGCGCTCACACTCGTTCTCCGGGATCGGGCTGTGTGCTCACACTGTCGTTCTCTGGGATCGGGCTGTGCGCTCACACTGTCGTTCTCTGGGATCGGGCTGTGCGCTCACACTGTCGTTCTCCGGGATCGCGCTGTGCGCTCACACTGTCGTTCTCTGGGATCGGGCTGTGCGCTCACACTGTCGTTCTCTGGGATCGCGCTTTGCGCTCACACTGTCGTTCTCCGGGATCGCGCTGTGCGCTCACACTGTCGTTCTCCGGGATCGGGCTGTGCGCTCACACTGTCGTTCTCCGGGATCGGGCTGTGCGCTCACACTGTCGTTCTCCGGGATCGGGCTGTGCGCTCACACTGTCGTTCTCCGGGGTCGGGCTGTGCGCTCACACTGTCGTTCTCCGGGATCGCGCTGTGCGCTCACACGGTCGTTCTCCGGGATCACGCTGTGCGCTCACTCGTTCTCTGGGATCGCGCTGTGCGCTCACACTGTCGTTCTCTGGGATCGCGCTGTGCGCTCACACTGTCGTTCTCCGGGATCGCGCGGTGCGCTCACACTGTCGTTCTCCGGGATTGGGCTGTGCGCTCACACTGTCGTTCTCTGGGATCGCGCTGTGCGCGCTCACGCTGTCGTTCTCCGGGATCGCGCTGTCGTTCTCCGGGATCGCGCTGTGCGCTCACACTGTCGTTCTCTGGGATCGCGCTGTGCGCTCTCACACTGCCGTTCTCTGGGATCGGGCTGTGCGCTCACACTGTCATTCTCCGGGATCGTGCTGTGCGCTCACAGTCTCGTTCTCTGGGATTACGCTGTGCGCTCACACTCGTTCTCCGGGATCGGGCTGTGTGCTCACACTGTCGTTCTCTGGGATCATGCTGTGTGCTCACACTGTCGTTCTCTGGGACCGTGGTGTGCGCTTTCACTGTCGTTCTCTGGGATCGGGCTGTGCGCGCTCACACTGTCGTTCTCCGGGATCGCACTGTGTACCCACACTGTCGTTCTCTGGGATCGCGCTGTGCGCTCACACTGTCGTCCTCTGGGATCGGGCTGTGCGCTCACAGTCTCGTTCTCTGGGATCACGCTGTGCGCTCACACTCGTTCTCTGGGATCATGCTGTGCGCTCACACTGTCGTTCTCCGGGACCGTGCTGTGCGCTCTCACTGTCGTTCTCTGGGATCGCACTGTGCGCTCACACTGTCGTTCTCTGGGATCGGGCTGTGCGTTCACACTGTCGTCCTCTGGGATCGGGCTGTGCGCTCACAGTCTCGTTCTCTGGGATCACGCTGTGCGCTCACACTCGTTCTCCGGGATCGGGCTGTGCGCTCACACTGTCGTTCTCTGGGATCACGCTGTGCGCTCACACTCGTTCTCCGGGATCGGGCTGTGCGTTCACACTGTCGTTCTCTGGGATCGGGCTGTGCGCTCACACTGACGTTCTCTGGGATCACGCTGTGCGCTCACACTGTCGTTCTCCGGGATCGCGCTGTGTACTCACTGTCGTTCTCTGGGATCGCGCTGTGCGCTCACACTGACGTTCTCTGGGATCACGCTGTGCGCTCACACTGTCGTTCTCCGGGATCGCGCTGTGCGCTCACACTGTCGTTCTCCGGGATCGTGCTGTGCGCTCACACTGTCGTTCTCCGGGATCGGGCTGTGCGCTCACACTGTCGTTCTCCGGGATCGGGCTGTGCGCTCATACTGTCGTTCTCCGGGATCGGGCTGTGCGCTCATACTGTCGTTCTCTGGGGTCGCGCTGTGCGCTCAGTGTCGTTCTCTGGGATCGCGCTGTGCGCTCTCACACTGCCGTTCTCTGGGATCGGGCTGTGTGCTCACACTGTCGTTCTCCGGGATCGTGCTGTGCGCTCACAGTCTCGTTCTCTGGGATTACGCTGTGCGCTCACACTCGTTCTCCGGGATCGGGCTGTGTGCTCACACTGTCGTTCTCTGGGATCGGGCTGTGCGCTCACACTGTCGTTCTCTGGGATCGGGCTGTGCGCTCACACTGTCGTTCTCCGGGATCGCGCTGTGCGCTCACACTGTCGTTCTCTGGGATCGGGCTGTGCGCTCACACTGTCGTTCTCTGGGATCGCGCTTTGCGCTCACACTGTCGTTCTCCGGGATCGCGCTGTGCGCTCACACTGTCGTTCTCCGGGATCGGGCTGTGCGCTCACACTGTCGTTCTCCGGGATCGGGCTGTGCGCTCACACTGTCGTTCTCCGGGGTCGGGCTGTGCGCTCACACTGTCGTTCTCCGGGATCGCGCTGTGCGCTCACACGGTCGTTCTCCGGGATCGGGCTGTGCGCTCACACTGTCGTTCTCCGGGATCGGGCTGTGCGCTCATACTGTCGTTCTCCGGGATCGGGCTGTGCGCTCACACTGTCGTTCTCCGGGATCGGGCTGTGCCCTCACACTGTCGTTCTCTGGGGTCGGGCTGTGCGCTCACACTGTCGTTCTCCGGGATCGCGCTGTGCGCTCACACTGTCGTTCTCCGGGATCGGGCTGTGCGCTCACACTGTCGTTCTCCGGGATCGGGCTGTGCGCTCATACTGTCGTTCTCCGGGATCGGGCTGTGCGCTCATACTGGCGTTCTCTGGGGTCGCGCTGTGCGCTCAGTGTCGTTCTCTGGGATCGCGCTGTGCGCTCTCACACTGCCGTTCTCTGGGATCGGGCTGTGCGCTCACACTGTCATTCTCCGGGATCGTGCTGTGCGCGCACAGTCTCGTTCTCTGGGATTACGCTGTGCGCTCACACTCGTTCTCCAGGATCGGGCTGTGTGCTCACACTGTCGTTCTCTGGGATCGGGCTGTGCGCTCACACTGTCGTTCTCTGGGATCGGGCTGTGCGCTCACACTGTCGTTCTCCGGGATCGGGCTGTGCGCTCACACTGTCGTTCTCCGGGATCGCGCTGTGCGCTCACACTGTCGTTCTCTGGGATTGGGCTGTGCGCTCACAGTCTCGTTCTCTGGGATCACGCTGTGCGCTCACACTCGTTCTCCGGGATCGGGCTGTGCGCTCACACTGTCGTTCTCTGGGATCGCGCAGTGCGCTGACATTGTCGTTGTCTGGGATCGGGCTGTGCGCTCACTGTCGTTCTCTGGGATCGCGCTGTGTGCTCACACTGTCGTTCTCCGGGATCGGGCTGTGCGCTCACAGCCGTTCTCTGGGGTCGGGCTGTGCGCTCACACTGTCGTTCTCTGGGGTCGGGCTGTGCGCTGACACTGTCGTTCTCCGGGATCGGGCTGTGTGCTCACACTGTCGTTCTCCGGGATCGGGCTGTGCGCTCACACTGTCGTTCTCCGGGATCGCGCTGTGCGCTCACACTGTCGTTCTCCGGGATCGGGCTGTGCGCTCACTGTCGTTCTCCGGGATCGGGCTGTGCGCTCACACTGTCGTTCTCTGGGACCGTGCTGTGCGCTTTCACTGTCGTTCTCTGGGATCGGGCTGTGCGCTTTCACTGTCGTTCTCTGGGATCGGGCTGTGCGCTCGCACTGTCGTTCTCTGGGATCGCGCTGTGCGCTCACACTGTCGTTCTCTGGGATCGGGCTGTGCGCTTTCACTGTCGTTCTCTGGGATCGGGCTGTGCGCTCACACTGTCGTTCTCTGGGATCGCGCTGTGCGCTCACACTGTCGTTCTCTGGGATCGCACTGCGCGCTCACACTGTCGTTCTCCGGGATCGGGCTGTGCGCTCACACTGTCGTTCTCCGGGATCGCACTGTGCGCTCACACTGTCGTTCTCCGGGATCCCACTGCGCGCTCACACTGTCGTTCTCCGGGATCACGCTGTGCGCTCACTCGTTCTCTGGGATCGCGCTGTGCGCTCACACTGTCGTTCTCCGGGATCGCGCTGTGCGCTCACACTGTCGTTCTCCGGGATTGGGCTGTGCGCTCACACTGTCGTTCTCTGGGATCGCGCTGTGCGCGCTCACGCTGTCGTTCTCCGGGATCGCGCTGTGCGCGCTCACGCTGTCGTTCTCCGGGATCGCGCTGTGCGCTCACACTGTCGTTCTCTGGGATCGCGCTGTGCGCTCTCACACTGTCGTTCTCTGGGATCGGGCTGTGCGCTCACACTGTCGTTCTCCGGGATCGCGCTGTGCGCTCACACTGTCGTTCTCCGGGATCGGGCTGTGCGCTCACACTGTCGTTCTCTGGGATCGCGCTGTGCGCGCTCACGCTGTCGTTCTCCGGGATCGCGCTGTCGTTCTCCGGGATCGCGCTGTGCGCTCACACTGTCGTTCTCTGGGATCGCGCTGTGCGCTCTCACACTGCCGTTCTCTGGGATCGGGCTGTGCGCTCACACTGTCGTTCTCTGGGATCGGGCTGTGCGCTTTCACTGTCGTTCTCTGGGATCGGGCTGTGCGTTCACACTGTCGTTCTCCGGGATCGGGCTGGACGCTCACACTGTTGTTCTCTGGGATCGCGCTGTGCGTTCACACTGTCGTTCTCTGGGATCGGGCTGTGCGCTCACACTGACGTTCTCTGGGATCACGCTGTGCGCTCACACTGTCGTTCTCCGGGATCGCGCTGTGCGCTCACACTGTCGTTCTCCGGGATCGCGCTGTGCGCTCACACTGTCGTTCTCCGGGATCGGGCTGTGCGCTCACACTGTCGTTCTCCGGGATCGGGCTGTGCGCTCATACTGTCGTTCTCCGGGATCGGGCTGTGCGCTCATACTGTCGTTCTCTGGGGTCGCGCTGTGCGCTCAGTGTCGTTCTCTGGGATCGCGCTGTGCGCTCTCACACTGCCGTTCTCTGGGATCGGGCTGTGCGCTCACACTGTCATTCTCCGGGATCGTGCTGTGCGCTCACAGTCTCGTTCTCTGGGATTACGCTGTGCGCTCACACTCGTTCTCCGGGATCGGGCTGTGTGCTCACACTGTCGTTCTCTGGGATCGGGCTGTGCGCTCACACTGTCGTTCTCTGGGATCGGGCTGTGCGCTCACACTGTCGTTCTCCGGGATCGCGCTGTGCGCTCACACTGTCGTTCTCTGGGATCGGGCTGTGCGCTCACACTGTCGTTCTCTGGGATCGCGCTTTGCGCTCACACTGTCGTTCTCCGGGATCGCGCTGTGCGCTCACACTGTCGTTCTCCGGGATCGGGCTGTGCGCTCACACTGTCGTTCTCCGGGATCGGGCTGTGCGCTCACACTGTCGTTCTCCGGGATCGGGCTGTGCGCTCACACTGTCGTTCTCCGGGGTCGGGCTGTGCGCTCACACTGTCGTTCTCCGGGATCGCGCTGTGCGCTCACACGGTCGTTCTCCGGGATCGGGCTGTGCGCTCACACTGTCGTTCTCCGGGATCGGGCTGTGCGCTCATACTGTCGTTCTCCGGGATCGGGCTGTGCGCTCACACTGTCGTTCTCCGGGATCGGGCTGTGCGCTCACACTGTCGTTCTCTGGGGTCGGGCTGTGCGCTCACACTGTCGTTCTCCGGGATCGCGCTGTGCGCTCACACTGTCGTTCTCCGGGATCGGGCTGTGCGCTCACACTGTCGTTCTCCGGGATCGGGCTGTGCGCTCACACTGTCGTTCTCCGGGATCGGGCTGTGCGCTCATACTGTCGTTCTCCGGGATCGGGCTGTGCTCTCATACTGTCGTTCTCTGGGGTCGCGCTGTGCGCTCAGTGTAGTTCTCTGGGATCGCGCTGTGCGCTCTCACACTGCCGTTCTCTGGGATCGGGCTGTGCGCTCACACTGTCATTCTCCGGGATCGTGCTGTGCGCTCACAGTCTCGTTCTCTGGGATTACGCTGTGCGCTCACACTCGTTCTCCGGGATCGGGCTGTGTGCTCACACTGTCGTTCTCTGGGATCGGGCTGTGCGCTCACACTGTCGTTCTCTGGGATCGGGCTGTGCGCTCACACTGTCGTTCTCCGGGATCGCGCTGTGCGCTCACACTGTCGTTCTCTGGGGTCGGGCTGTGCGCTGACACTGTCGTTCTCCGGGATCGGGCTGTGTGCTCACACTGTCGTTCTCCGGGATCGGGCTGTGCGCTCACACTGTCGTTCTCCGGGATCGCGCTGTGCGCTCACACTGTCGTTCTCCGGGATCGGGCTGTGCGCTCACTGTCGTTCTCCGGGATCGGGCTGTGCGCTCACACTGTCGTTCTCTGGGACCGTGCTGTGCGCTTTCACTGTCGTTCTCTGGGATCGGGCTGTGCGCTTTCACTGTCGTTCTCTGGGATCGGGCTGTGCGCTCGCACTGTCGTTCTCTGGGATCGCGCTGTGCGCTCACACTGTCGTTCTCTGGGATCGGGCTGTGCGCTTTCACTGTCGTTCTCTGGGATCGGGCTGTGCGCTCACACTGTCGTTCTCTGGGATCGCGCTGTGCGCTCACACTGTCGTTCTCTGGGATCGCACTGCGCGCTCACACTGTCGTTCTCCGGGATCGCACTGTGCGCTCACACTGTCGTTCTCCGGGATCCCACTGCGCGCTCACACTGTCGTTCTCCGGGATCACGCTGTGCGCTCACTCGTTCTCTGGGATCGCGCTGTGCGCTCACACTGTCGTTCTCCGGGATCGCGCTGTGCGCTCACACTGTCGTTCTCCGGGATTGGGCTGTGCGCTCACACTGTCGTTCTCTGGGATCGCGCTGTGCGCGCTCACGCTGTCGTTCTCCGGGATCGCGCTGTGCGCTCACACTGTCGTTCTCTGGGATCGCGCTGTGCGCTCTCACACTGTCGTTCTCTGGGATCGGGCTGTGCGCTCACACTGTCGTTCTCCGGGATCGCGCTGTGCGCTCACACTGTCGTTCTCCGGGATCGCGCTGTGCGCTCACACGGTCGTTCTCCGGGATCGGGCTGTGCGCTCACACTGTCGTTCTCCGGGATCGGGCTGTGCGCTCATACTGTCGTTCTCCGGGATCGGGCTGTGCGCTCACACTGTCGTTCTCCGGGATCGGGCTGTGCGCTCACACTGTCGTTCTCTGGGGTCGGGCTGTGCGCTCACACTGTCGTTCTCCGGGATCGCGCTGTGCGCTCACACTGTCGTTCTCCGGGATCGGGCTGTGCGCTCACACTGTCGTTCTCCGGGATCGGGCTGTGCGCTCACACTGTCGTTCTCCGGGATCGGGCTGTGCGCTCATACTGTCGTTCTCCGGGATCGGGCTGTGCGCTCATACTGTCGTTCTCTGGGGTCGCGCTGTGCGCTCAGTGTAGTTCTCTGGGATCGCGCTGTGCGCTCTCACACTGCCGTTCTCTGGGATCGGGCTGTGCGCTCACACTGTCATTCTCCGGGATCGTGCTGTGCGCTCACAGTCTCGTTCTCTGGGATTACGCTGTGCGCTCACACTCGTTCTCCGGGATCGGGCTGTGTGCTCACACTGTCGTTCTCTGGGATCGGGCTGTGCGCTCACACTGTCGTTCTCTGGGATCGGGCTGTGCGCTCACACTGTCGTTCTCCGGGATCGCGCTGTGCGCTCACACTGTCGTTCTCTGGGGTCGGGCTGTGCGCTGACACTGTCGTTCTCCGGGATCGGGCTGTGTGCTCACACTGTCGTTCTCCGGGATCGGGCTGTGCGCTCACACTGTCGTTCTCCGGGATCGCGCTGTGCGCTCACACTGTCGTTCTCCGGGATCGGGCTGTGCGCTCACTGTCGTTCTCCGGGATCGGGCTGTGCGCTCACACTGTCGTTCTCTGGGACCGTGCTGTGCGCTTTCACTGTCGTTCTCTGGGATCGGGCTGTGCGCTTTCACTGTCGTTCTCTGGGATCGGGCTGTGCGCTCGCACTGTCGTTCTCTGGGATCGCGCTGTGCGCTCACACTGTCGTTCTCTGGGATCGGGCTGTGCGCTCACACTGTCGTTCTCTGGGATCGCGCTGTGCGCTCACACTGTCGTTCTCTGGGATCGCACTGCGCGCTCACACTGTCGTTCTCCGGGATCGGGCTGTGCGCTCACACTGTCGTTCTCCGGGATCGCACTGTGCGCTCACACTGTCGTTCTCCGGGATCCCACTGCGCGCTCACACTGTCGTTCTCCGGGATCACGCTGTGCGCTCACTCGTTCTCTGGGATCGCGCTGTGCGCTCACACTGTCGTTCTCCGGGATCGCGCTGTGCGCTCACACTGTCGTTCTCCGGGATTGGGCTGTGCGCTCACACTGTCGTTCTCTGGGATCGCGCTGTGCGCTCTCACACTGTCGTTCTCTGGGATCGGGCTGTGCGCTCACACTGTCGTTCTCCGGGATCGGGCTGTGCGCTCACACTGTCGTTCTCCGGGATCGCGCTGTGCGCTCACACTGTCGTTCTCCGGGATCGGGCTGTGCGCTCACACTGTCGTTCTCTGGGATCGCGCTTTGCGCTCACACTGTCGTTCTCCGGGATCGCGCTGTGCGCTCACACTGTCGTTCTCCGGGATCGGGCTGTGCGCTCACACTGTCGTTCTCCGGGATCGGGCTGTGCGCTCACACTGTCGTTCTCCGGGATCGGGCTGTGCGCTCACACTGTCGTTCTCCGGGGTCGGGCTGTGCGCTCACACTGTCGTTCTCCGGGATCGCGCTGTGCGCTCACACGGTCGTTCTCCGGGATCGGGCTGTGCGCTCACACTGTCGTTCTCCGGGATCGGGCTGTGCGCTCATACTGTCGTTCTCCGGGATCGGGCTGTGCGCTCACACTGTCGTTCTCCGGGATCGGGCTGTGCGCTCACACTGTCGTTCTCTGGGGTCGGGCTGTGCGCTCACACTGTCGTTCTCCGGGATCGCGCTGTGCGCTCACACTGTCGTTCTCCGGGATCGGGCTGTGCGCTCACACTGTCGTTCTCCGGGATCGGGCTGTGCGCTCACACTGTCGTTCTCCGGGATCGGGCTGTGCGCTCATACTGTCGTTCTCCGGGATCGGGCTGTGCGCTCATACTGTCGTTCTCTGGGGTCGCGCTGTGCGCTCAGTGTAGTTCTCTGGGATCGCGCTGTGCGCTCTCACACTGCCGTTCTCTGGGATCGGGCTGTGCGCTCACACTGTCATTCTCCGGGATCGTGCTGTGCGCTCACAGTCTCGTTCTCTGGGATTACGCTGTGCGCTCACACTCGTTCTCCGGGATCGGGCTGTGTGCTCACACTGTCGTTCTCTGGGATCGGGCTGTGCGCTCACACTGTCGTTCTCTGGGATCGGGCTGTGCGCTCACACTGTCGTTCTCCGGGATCGCGCTGTGCGCTCACACTGTCGTTCTCTGGGATCGGGCTGTGCGCTCACACTGTCGTTCTCTGGGATCGCGCTGTGCGCGCTCACGCTGTCGTTCTCCGGGATCGCGCTGTCGTTCTCCGGGATCGCGCTGTGCGCTCACACTGTCGTTCTCTGGGATCGCGCTGTGCGCTCTCACACTGCCGTTCTCTGGGATCGGGCTGTGCGCTCACACTGTCATTCTCCGGGATCGTGCTGTGCGCTCACAGTCTCGTTCTCTGGGATTACGCTGTGCGCTCACACTCGTTCTCCGGGAACGGGCTGTGTGCTCACACTGTCGTTCTCTGGGATCATGCTGTGTGCTCACACTGTCGTTCTCTGGGACCGTGGTGTGCGCTTTCACTGTCGTTCTCTGGGATCGGGCTGTGCGCGCTCACACTGTCGTTCTCCGGGATCGCACTGTGTACCCACACTGTCGTTCTCTGGGATCGCGCTGTGCGCTCACACTGTCGTCCTCTGGGATCGGGCTGTGCGCTCACAGTCTCGTTCTCTGGGATCACGCTGTGCGCTCACACTCGTTCTCTGGGATCATGCTGTGCGCTCACACTGTCGTTCTCCGGGACCGTGCTGTGCGCTCTCACTGTCGTTCTCTGAGATCGCACTGTGCGCTCACACTGTCGTTCTCTGGGATCGGGCTGTGCGCTCACACTGTCGTTCTCCGGGATCGGGCTGTGCGCTCACACTGTCGTTCTCTGGGATCGGGCTGTGCGCTTTCACTGTCGTTCTCTGGGATCGGGCTGGACGCTCACACTGTCGTTCTCTGGGATCGCGCTGTGCGCTCACACTGTCGTCCTCTGGGATCGGGCTGTGCGCTCACAGTCTCGTTCTCTGGGATCACGCTGTGCGCTCACACTCGTTCTCCGGGATCGGGCTGTGCGCTCACACTGTCGTTCTCTGGGATCATGCTGTGCGCTCACACTGTCGTCCTCTGGGATCGGGCTGTGCGCTCACAGTCTCGTTCTCTGGGATCACGCTGTGCGCTCACACTCGTTCTCCGGGATCGGGCTGTGCGCTCACACTCTCGTTCTCTGGGATCACGCTGTGCGCTCACACTCGTTCTCCGGGATCGGGCTGTGCGCTCACACTGTCGTTCTCTGGGATCATGCTGTGCGCTCACACTGTCGTTCTCCGGGATCGGGCTGTGCGCTCACACTGTCGTTCTCCGGGATCGGGCTGTGCGCTCATACTGTCGTTCTCCGGGATCGGGCTGTGCGCTCATACTGTCGTTCTCTGGGGTCGCGCTGTGCGCTCAGTGTCGTTCTCTGGGATCGCGCTGTGCGCTCTCACACTGCCGTTCTCTGGGATCGGGCTGTGTGCTCACACTGTCGTTCTCCGGGATCGTGCTGTGCGCTCACAGTCTCGTTCTCTGGGATTACGCTGTGCGCTCACACTCGTTCTCCGGGATCGGGCTGTGCGCTCACACTGTCGTTCTCTGGGATCGGGCTGTGCGCTCACACTGTCGTTCTCTGGGATCGGGCTGTGCGCTCACACTGTCGTTCTCCGGGATCGCGCTGTGCGCTCACACTGTCGTTCTCTGGGATCGGGCTGTGCGCTCACACTGTCGTTCTCTGGGATCGCGCTTTGCGCTCACACTGTCGTTCTCCGGGATCGCGCTGTGCGCTCACACTGTCGTTCTCCGGGATCGGGCTGTGCGCTCACACTGTCGTTCTCCGGGATCGGGCTGTGCGCTCACACTGTCGTTCTCCGGGATCGGGCTGTGCGCTCATACTGTCGTTCTCCGGGATCGGGCTGTGCGCTCACACTGTCGTTCTCCGGGATCGGGCTGTGCGCTCACACTGTCGTTCTCTGGGGTCGGGCTGTGCGCTCACACTGTCGTTCTCCGGGATCGCGCTGTGCGCTCACACTGTCGTTCTCCGGGATCGGGCTGTGCGCTCACACTGTCGTTCTCCGGGATCGGGCTGTGCGCTCATACTGTCGTTCTCCGGGATCGGGCTGTGCGCTCATACTGTCGTTCTCTGGGGTCGCGCTGTGCGCTCAGTGTCGTTCTCTGGGATCGCGCTGTGCGCTCTCACACTGCCGTTCTCTGGGATCGGGCTGTGCGCTCACTGTCATTCTCCGGGATCGTGCTGTGCGCTCACAGTCTCGTTCTCTGGGATTACGCTGTGCGCTCACACTCGTTCTCCAGGATCGGGCTGTGTGCTCACACTGTCGTTCTCTGGGATCGGGCTGTGCGCTCACACTGTCGTTCTCTGGGATCGGGCTGTGCGCTCACACTGTCGTTCTCCGGGATCGGGCTGTGCGCTCACACTGTCGTTCTCCGGGATCGCGCTGTGCGCTCACACTGTCGTTCTCTGGGATTGGGCTGTGCGCTCACAGTCTCGTTCTCTGGGATCACGCTGTGCGCTCACACTCGTTCTCCGGGATCGGGCTGTGCGCTCACACTGTCGTTCTCTGGGATCGCGCAGTGCGCTGACATTGTCGTTGTCTGGGATCGGGCTGTGCGCTCACTGTCGTTCTCTGGGATCGCGCTGTGTGCTCACACTGTCGTTCTCCGGGATCGGGCTGTGCGCTCACAGCCGTTCTCTGGGGTCGGGCTGTGCGCTCACACTGTCGTTCTCTGGGGTCGGGCTGTGCGCTGACACTGTCGTTCTCCGGGATCGGGCTGTGTGCTCACACTGTCGTTCTCCGGGATCGGGCTGTGCGCTCACACTGTCGTTCTCCGGGATCGCGCTGTGCGCTCACACTGTCGTTCTCCGGGATCGGGCTGTGCGCTCACTGTCGTTCTCCGGGATCGGGCTGTGCGCTCACACTGTCGTTCTCTGGGACCGTGCTGTGCGCTTTCACTGTCGTTCTCTGGGATCGGGCTGTGCGCTTTCACTGTCGTTCTCTGGGATCGGGCTGTGCGCTCGCACTGTCGTTCTCTGGGATCGCGCTGTGCGCTCACACTGTCGTTCTCTGGGATCGGGCTGTGCGCTTTCACTGTCGTTCTCTGGGATCGGGCTGTGCGCTCACACTGTCGTTCTCTGGGATCGCGCTGTGCGCTCACACTGTCGTTCTCTGGGATCGCACTGTGCGCTCACACTGTCGTTCTCCGGGATCGGGCTGTGCGCTCACACTGTCGTTCTCCGGGATCGCACTGTGCGCTCACACTGTCGTTCTCCGGGATCCCACTGCGCGCTCACACTGTCGTTCTCCGGGATCACGCTGTGCGCTCACTCGTTCTCTGGGATCGCGCTGTGCGCTCACACTGTCGTTCTCCGGGATCGCGCTGTGCGCTCACACTGTCGTTCTCCGGGATTGGGCTGTGCGCTCACACTGTCGTTCTCTGGGATCGCGCTGTGCGCGCTCACGCTGTCGTTCTCCGGGATCGCGCTGTGCGCGCTCACGCTGTCGTTCTCCGGGATCGCGCTGTGCGCTCACACTGTCGTTCTCTGGGATCGCGCTGTGCGCTCTCACACTGTCGTTCTCTGGGATCGGGCTGTGCGCTCACACTGTCGTTCTCCGGGATCGCGCTGTGCGCTCACACTGTCGTTCTCCGGGATCGGGCTGTGCGCTCACACTGTCGTTCTCTGGGATCGCGCTGTGCGCGCTCACGCTGTCGTTCTCCGGGATCGCGCTGTCGTTCTCCGGGATCGCGCTGTGCGCTCACACTGTCGTTCTCTGGGATCGCGCTGTGCGCTCTCACACTGCCGTTCTCTGGGATCGGGCTGTGCGCTCACACTGTCGTTCTCTGGGATCGGGCTGTGCGCTTTCACTGTCGTTCTCTGGGATCGGGCTGTGCGTTCACACTGTCGTTCTCCGGGATCGGGCTGGACGCTCACACTGTTGTTCTCTGGGATCGCGCTGTGCGTTCACACTGTCGTTCTCTGGGATCGGGCTGTGCGCTCACACTGACGTTCTCTGGGATCACGCTGTGCGCTCACACTGTCGTTCTCCGGGATCGCGCTGTGCGCTCACACTGTCGTTCTCCGGGATCGCGCTGTGCGCTCACACTGTCGTTCTCCGGGATCGGGCTGTGCGCTCACACTGTCGTTCTCCGGGATCGGGCTGTGCGCTCATACTGTCGTTCTCCGGGATCGGGCTGTGCGCTCATACTGTCGTTCTCTGGGGTCGCGCTGTGCGCTCAGTGTCGTTCTCTGGGATCGCGCTGTGCGCTCTCACACTGCCGTTCTCTGGGATCGGGCTGTGCGCTCACACTGTCATTCTCCGGGATCGTGCTGTGCGCTCACAGTCTCGTTCTCTGGGATTACGCTGTGCGCTCACACTCGTTCTCCGGGATCGGGCTGTGTGCTCACACTGTCGTTCTCTGGGATCGGGCTGTGCGCTCACACTGTCGTTCTCTGGGATCGGGCTGTGCGCTCACACTGTCGTTCTCCGGGATCGCGCTGTGCGCTCACACTGTCGTTCTCTGGGATCGGGCTGTGCGCTCACACTGTCGTTCTCTGGGATCGCGCTTTGCGCTCACACTGTCGTTCTCCGGGATCGCGCTGTGCGCTCACACTGTCGTTCTCCGGGATCGGGCTGTGCGCTCACACTGTCGTTCTCCGGGATCGGGCTGTGCGCTCACACTGTCGTTCTCCGGGATCGGGCTGTGCGCTCACACTGTCGTTCTCCGGGGTCGGGCTGTGCGCTCACACTGTCGTTCTCCGGGATCGCGCTGTGCGCTCACACGGTCGTTCTCCGGGATCGGGCTGTGCGCTCACACTGTCGTTCTCCGGGATCGGGCTGTGCGCTCATACTGTCGTTCTCCGGGATCGGGCTGTGCGCTCACACTGTCGTTCTCCGGGATCGGGCTGTGCGCTCACACTGTCGTTCTCTGGGGTCGGGCTGTGCGCTCACACTGTCGTTCTCCGGGATCGCGCTGTGCGCTCACACTGTCGTTCTCCGGGATCGGGCTGTGCGCTCACACTGTCGTTCTCCGGGATCGGGCTGTGCGCTCACACTGTCGTTCTCCGGGATCGGGCTGTGCGCTCATACTGTCGTTCTCCGGGATCGGGCTGTGCTCTCATACTGTCGTTCTCTGGGGTCGCGCTGTGCGCTCAGTGTAGTTCTCTGGGATCGCGCTGTGCGCTCTCACACTGCCGTTCTCTGGGATCGGGCTGTGCGCTCACACTGTCATTCTCCGGGATCGTGCTGTGCGCTCACAGTCTCGTTCTCTGGGATTACGCTGTGCGCTCACACTCGTTCTCCGGGATCGGGCTGTGTGCTCACACTGTCGTTCTCTGGGATCGGGCTGTGCGCTCACACTGTCGTTCTCTGGGATCGGGCTGTGCGCTCACACTGTCGTTCTCCGGGATCGCGCTGTGCGCTCACACTGTCGTTCTCTGGGGTCGGGCTGTGCGCTGACACTGTCGTTCTCCGGGATCGGGCTGTGTGCTCACACTGTCGTTCTCCGGGATCGGGCTGTGCGCTCACACTGTCGTTCTCCGGGATCGCGCTGTGCGCTCACACTGTCGTTCTCCGGGATCGGGCTGTGCGCTCACTGTCGTTCTCCGGGATCGGGCTGTGCGCTCACACTGTCGTTCTCTGGGACCGTGCTGTGCGCTTTCACTGTCGTTCTCTGGGATCGGGCTGTGCGCTTTCACTGTCGTTCTCTGGGATCGGGCTGTGCGCTCGCACTGTCGTTCTCTGGGATCGCGCTGTGCGCTCACACTGTCGTTCTCTGGGATCGGGCTGTGCGCTTTCACTGTCGTTCTCTGGGATCGGGCTGTGCGCTCACACTGTCGTTCTCTGGGATCGCGCTGTGCGCTCACACTGTCGTTCTCTGGGATCGCACTGCGCGCTCACACTGTCGTTCTCCGGGATCGGGCTGTGCGCTCACACTGTCGTTCTCCGGGATCGCACTGTGCGCTCACACTGTCGTTCTCCGGGATCCCACTGCGCGCTCACACTGTCGTTCTCCGGGATCACGCTGTGCGCTCACTCGTTCTCTGGGATCGCGCTGTGCGCTCACACTGTCGTTCTCCGGGATCGCGCTGTGCGCTCACACTGTCGTTCTCCGGGATTGGGCTGTGCGCTCACACTGTCGTTCTCTGGGATCGCGCTGTGCGCGCTCACGCTGTCGTTCTCCGGGATCGCGCTGTGCGCTCACACTGTCGTTCTCTGGGATCGCGCTGTGCGCTCTCACACTGTCGTTCTCTGGGATCGGGCTGTGCGCTCACACTGTCGTTCTCCGGGATCGCGCTGTGCGCTCACACTGTCGTTCTCCGGGATCGCGCTGTGCGCTCACACGGTCGTTCTCCGGGATCGGGCTGTGCGCTCACACTGTCGTTCTCCGGGATCGGGCTGTGCGCTCATACTGTCGTTCTCCGGGATCGGGCTGTGCGCTCACACTGTCGTTCTCCGGGATCGGGCTGTGCGCTCACACTGTCGTTCTCTGGGGTCGGGCTGTGCGCTCACACTGTCGTTCTCCGGGATCGCGCTGTGCGCTCACACTGTCGTTCTCCGGGATCGGGCTGTGCGCTCACACTGTCGTTCTCCGGGATCGGGCTGTGCGCTCACACTGTCGTTCTCCGGGATCGGGCTGTGCGCTCATACTGTCGTTCTCCGGGATCGGGCTGTGCGCTCATACTGTCGTTCTCTGGGGTCGCGCTGTGCGCTCAGTGTAGTTCTCTGGGATCGCGCTGTGCGCTCTCACACTGCCGTTCTCTGGGATCGGGCTGTGCGCTCACACTGTCATTCTCCGGGATCGTGCTGTGCGCTCACAGTCTCGTTCTCTGGGATTACGCTGTGCGCTCACACTCGTTCTCCGGGATCGGGCTGTGTGCTCACACTGTCGTTCTCTGGGATCGGGCTGTGCGCTCACACTGTCGTTCTCTGGGATCGGGCTGTGCGCTCACACTGTCGTTCTCCGGGATCGCGCTGTGCGCTCACACTGTCGTTCTCTGGGGTCGGGCTGTGCGCTGACACTGTCGTTCTCCGGGATCGGGCTGTGTGCTCACACTGTCGTTCTCCGGGATCGGGCTGTGCGCTCACACTGTCGTTCTCCGGGATCGCGCTGTGCGCTCACACTGTCGTTCTCCGGGATCGGGCTGTGCGCTCACTGTCGTTCTCCGGGATCGGGCTGTGCGCTCACACTGTCGTTCTCTGGGACCGTGCTGTGCGCTTTCACTGTCGTTCTCTGGGATCGGGCTGTGCGCTTTCACTGTCGTTCTCTGGGATCGGGCTGTGCGCTCGCACTGTCGTTCTCTGGGATCGCGCTGTGCGCTCACACTGTCGTTCTCTGGGATCGGGCTGTGCGCTCACACTGTCGTTCTCTGGGATCGCGCTGTGCGCTCACACTGTCGTTCTCTGGGATCGCACTGCGCGCTCACACTGTCGTTCTCCGGGATCGGGCTGTGCGCTCACACTGTCGTTCTCCGGGATCGCACTGTGCGCTCACACTGTCGTTCTCCGGGATCCCACTGCGCGCTCACACTGTCGTTCTCCGGGATCACGCTGTGCGCTCACTCGTTCTCTGGGATCGCGCTGTGCGCTCACACTGTCGTTCTCCGGGATCGCGCTGTGCGCTCACACTGTCGTTCTCCGGGATTGGGCTGTGCGCTCACACTGTCGTTCTCTGGGATCGCGCTGTGCGCTCTCACACTGTCGTTCTCTGGGATCGGGCTGTGCGCTCACACTGTCGTTCTCCGGGATCGGGCTGTGCGCTCACACTGTCGTTCTCCGGGATCGCGCTGTGCGCTCACACTGTCGTTCTCCGGGATCGGGCTGTGCGCTCACACTGTCGTTCTCTGGGATCGCGCTTTGCGCTCACACTGTCGTTCTCCGGGATCGCGCTGTGCGCTCACACTGTCGTTCTCCGGGATCGGGCTGTGCGCTCACACTGTCGTTCTCCGGGATCGGGCTGTGCGCTCACACTGTCGTTCTCCGGGATCGGGCTGTGCGCTCACACTGTCGTTCTCCGGGGTCGGGCTGTGCGCTCACACTGTCGTTCTCCGGGATCGCGCTGTGCGCTCACACGGTCGTTCTCCGGGATCGGGCTGTGCGCTCACACTGTCGTTCTCCGGGATCGGGCTGTGCGCTCATACTGTCGTTCTCCGGGATCGGGCTGTGCGCTCACACTGTCGTTCTCCGGGATCGGGCTGTGCGCTCACACTGTCGTTCTCTGGGGTCGGGCTGTGCGCTCACACTGTCGTTCTCCGGGATCGCGCTGTGCGCTCACACTGTCGTTCTCCGGGATCGGGCTGTGCGCTCACACTGTCGTTCTCCGGGATCGGGCTGTGCGCTCACACTGTCGTTCTCCGGGATCGGGCTGTGCGCTCATACTGTCGTTCTCCGGGATCGGGCTGTGCGCTCATACTGTCGTTCTCTGGGGTCGCGCTGTGCGCTCAGTGTAGTTCTCTGGGATCGCGCTGTGCGCTCTCACACTGCCGTTCTCTGGGATCGGGCTGTGCGCTCACACTGTCATTCTCCGGGATCGTGCTGTGCGCTCACAGTCTCGTTCTCTGGGATTACGCTGTGCGCTCACACTCGTTCTCCGGGATCGGGCTGTGTGCTCACACTGTCGTTCTCTGGGATCGGGCTGTGCGCTCACACTGTCGTTCTCTGGGATCGGGCTGTGCGCTCACACTGTCGTTCTCCGGGATCGCGCTGTGCGCTCACACTGTCGTTCTCTGGGATCGGGCTGTGCGCTCACACTGTCGTTCTCTGGGATCGCGCTGTGCGCGCTCACGCTGTCGTTCTCCGGGATCGCGCTGTCGTTCTCCGGGATCGCGCTGTGCGCTCACACTGTCGTTCTCTGGGATCGCGCTGTGCGCTCTCACACTGCCGTTCTCTGGGATCGGGCTGTGCGCTCACACTGTCATTCTCCGGGATCGTGCTGTGCGCTCACAGTCTCGTTCTCTGGGATTACGCTGTGCGCTCACACTCGTTCTCCGGGAACGGGCTGTGTGCTCACACTGTCGTTCTCTGGGATCATGCTGTGTGCTCACACTGTCGTTCTCTGGGACCGTGGTGTGCGCTTTCACTGTCGTTCTCTGGGATCGGGCTGTGCGCGCTCACACTGTCGTTCTCCGGGATCGCACTGTGTACCCACACTGTCGTTCTCTGGGATCGCGCTGTGCGCTCACACTGTCGTCCTCTGGGATCGGGCTGTGCGCTCACAGTCTCGTTCTCTGGGATCACGCTGTGCGCTCACACTCGTTCTCTGGGATCATGCTGTGCGCTCACACTGTCGTTCTCCGGGACCGTGCTGTGCGCTCTCACTGTCGTTCTCTGAGATCGCACTGTGCGCTCACACTGTCGTTCTCTGGGATCGGGCTGTGCGCTCACACTGTCGTTCTCCGGGATCGGGCTGTGCGCTCACACTGTCGTTCTCTGGGATCGGGCTGTGCGCTTTCACTGTCGTTCTCTGGGATCGGGCTGGACGCTCACACTGTCGTTCTCTGGGATCGCGCTGTGCGCTCACACTGTCGTCCTCTGGGATCGGGCTGTGCGCTCACAGTCTCGTTCTCTGGGATCACGCTGTGCGCTCACACTCGTTCTCCGGGATCGGGCTGTGCGCTCACACTGTCGTTCTCTGGGATCATGCTGTGCGCTCACACTGTCGTCCTCTGGGATCGGGCTGTGCGCTCACAGTCTCGTTCTCTGGGATCACGCTGTGCGCTCACACTCGTTCTCCGGGATCGGGCTGTGCGCTCACACTCTCGTTCTCTGGGATCACGCTGTGCGCTCACACTCGTTCTCCGGGATCGGGCTGTGCGCTCACACTGTCGTTCTCTGGGATCATGCTGTGCGCTCACACTGTCGTTCTCCGGGATCGGGCTGTGCGCTCACACTGTCGTTCTCCGGGATCGGGCTGTGCGCTCATACTGTCGTTCTCCGGGATCGGGCTGTGCGCTCATACTGTCGTTCTCTGGGGTCGCGCTGTGCGCTCAGTGTCGTTCTCTGGGATCGCGCTGTGCGCTCTCACACTGCCGTTCTCTGGGATCGGGCTGTGTGCTCACACTGTCGTTCTCCGGGATCGTGCTGTGCGCTCACAGTCTCGTTCTCTGGGATTACGCTGTGCGCTCACACTCGTTCTCCGGGATCGGGCTGTGCGCTCACACTGTCGTTCTCTGGGATCGGGCTGTGCGCTCACACTGTCGTTCTCTGGGATCGGGCTGTGCGCTCACACTGTCGTTCTCCGGGATCGCGCTGTGCGCTCACACTGTCGTTCTCTGGGATCGGGCTGTGCGCTCACACTGTCGTTCTCTGGGATCGCGCTTTGCGCTCACACTGTCGTTCTCCGGGATCGCGCTGTGCGCTCACACTGTCGTTCTCCGGGATCGGGCTGTGCGCTCACACTGTCGTTCTCCGGGATCGGGCTGTGCGCTCACACTGTCGTTCTCCGGGATCGGGCTGTGCGCTCATACTGTCGTTCTCCGGGATCGGGCTGTGCGCTCACACTGTCGTTCTCCGGGATCGGGCTGTGCGCTCACACTGTCGTTCTCTGGGGTCGGGCTGTGCGCTCACACTGTCGTTCTCCGGGATCGCGCTGTGCGCTCACACTGTCGTTCTCCGGGATCGGGCTGTGCGCTCACACTGTCGTTCTCCGGGATCGGGCTGTGCGCTCATACTGTCGTTCTCCGGGATCGGGCTGTGCGCTCATACTGTCGTTCTCTGGGGTCGCGCTGTGCGCTCAGTGTCGTTCTCTGGGATCGCGCTGTGCGCTCTCACACTGCCGTTCTCTGGGATCGGGCTGTGCGCTCACTGTCATTCTCCGGGATCGTGCTGTGCGCTCACAGTCTCGTTCTCTGGGATTACGCTGTGCGCTCACACTCGTTCTCCAGGATCGGGCTGTGTGCTCACACTGTCGTTCTCTGGGATCGGGCTGTGCGCTCACACTGTCGTTCTCTGGGATCGGGCTGTGCGCTCACACTGTCGTTCTCCGGGATCGGGCTGTGCGCTCACACTGTCGTTCTCCGGGATCGCGCTGTGCGCTCACACTGTCGTTCTCTGGGATTGGGCTGTGCGCTCACAGTCTCGTTCTCTGGGATCACGCTGTGCGCTCACACTCGTTCTCCGGGATCGGGCTGTGCGCTCACACTGTCGTTCTCTGGGATCGCGCAGTGCGCTGACATTGTCGTTGTCTGGGATCGGGCTGTGCGCTCACTGTCGTTCTCTGGGATCGCGCTGTGTGCTCACACTGTCGTTCTCCGGGATCGGGCTGTGCGCTCACAGCCGTTCTCTGGGGTCGGGCTGTGCGCTCACACTGTCGTTCTCTGGGGTCGGGCTGTGCGCTGACACTGTCGTTCTCCGGGATCGGGCTGTGTGCTCACACTGTCGTTCTCCGGGATCGGGCTGTGCGCTCACACTGTCGTTCTCCGGGATCGCGCTGTGCGCTCACACTGTCGTTCTCCGGGATCGGGCTGTGCGCTCACTGTCGTTCTCCGGGATCGGGCTGTGCGCTCACACTGTCGTTCTCTGGGACCGTGCTGTGCGCTTTCACTGTCGTTCTCTGGGATCGGGCTGTGCGCTTTCACTGTCGTTCTCTGGGATCGGGCTGTGCGCTCGCACTGTCGTTCTCTGGGATCGCGCTGTGCGCTCACACTGTCGTTCTCTGGGATCGGGCTGTGCGCTTTCACTGTCGTTCTCTGGGATCGGGCTGTGCGCTCACACTGTCGTTCTCTGGGATCGCGCTGTGCGCTCACACTGTCGTTCTCTGGGATCGCACTGTGCGCTCACACTGTCGTTCTCCGGGATCGGGCTGTGCGCTCACACTGTCGTTCTCCGGGATCGCACTGTGCGCTCACACTGTCGTTCTCCGGGATCCCACTGCGCGCACACACTGTCGTTCTCCGGGATCACGCTGTGCGCTCACTCGTTCTCTGGGATCGCGCTGTGCGCTCACACTGTCGTTCTCCGGGATCGCGCTGTGCGCTCACACTGTCGTTCTCCGGGATTGGGCGGTGCGCTCACACTGTCGTTCTCTGGGATCGCGCTGTGCGCGCTCACGCTGTCGTTCTCCGGGATCGCGCTGTCGTTCTCCGGGATCGCGCTGTGCGCTCACACTGTCGTTCTCTGGGATCGCGCTGTGCGCGCTCACGCTGTCGTTCTCCGGGATCGCGCTGTCGTTCTCCGGGATCGCGCTGTGCGCTCACACTGTCGTTCTCTGGGATCGCGCTGTGCGCTCTCACACTGCCGTTCTCTGGGATCGGGCTGTGCGCTCACACTGTCGTTCTCTGGGATCGGGCTGTGCGCTTTCACTGTCGTTCTCTGGGATCGGGCTGGACGCTCACACTGTTGTTCTCTGGGATCGCGCTGTGCGTTCACACTGTCGTTCTCTGGGATCGGGCTGTGCGCTCACACTGACGTTCTCTGGGATCACGCTGTGCGCTCACACTGTCGTTCTCCGGGATCGCGCTGTGCGCTCACACTGTCGTTCTCCGGGATCGCGCTGTGCGCTCACACTGTCGTTCTCCGGGATCGGGCTGTGCGCTCACACTGTCGTTCTCTGGGATCGCGCTGTGCGCTCTCACACTGCCGTTCTCTGGGATCGGGCTGTGCGCTCACACTGTCGTTCTCCGGGATCGTGCTGTGCGCTCACACTGTCGTTCTCTGGGATCGGGCTGTGCGCTCACAGTCTCGTTCTCTGGGATTACGCTGTGCGCTCACACTCGTTCTCCGGGATCGGGCTGTGTGCTCACACTGTCGTTCTCTGGGATCGGGCTGTGCGCTCACACTGTCGTTCTCTGGGATCGGGCTGTGCGCTCACACTGTCGTTCTCCGGGATCGCGCTGTGCGCTCACACTGTCGTTCTCTGGGATCGGGCTGTGCGCTCACACTGTCGTTCTCTGGGATCGCGCTTTGCGCTCACACTGTCGTTCTCCGGGATCGCGCTGTGCGCTCACACTGTCGTTCTCCGGGATCGGGCTGTGCGCTCACACTGTCGTTCTCCGGGATCGGGCTGTGCGCTCACACTGTCGTTCTCCGGGGTCGGGCTGTGCGCTCACACTGTCGTTCTCCGGGATCGCGCTGTGCGCTCACACGGTCGTTCTCCGGGATCGGGCTGTGCGCTCACACTGTCGTTCTCCGGGATCGGGCTGTGCGCTCATACTGTCGTTCTCCGGGATCGGGCTGTGCGCTCACACTGTCGTTCTCCGGGATCGGGCTGTGCGCTCACACTGTCGTTCTCTGGGGTCGGGCTGTGCGCTCACACTGTCGTTCTCCGGGATCGCGCTGTGCGCTCACACTGTCGTTCTCCGGGATCGGGCTGTGCGCTCACACTGTCGTTCTCCGGGATCGGGCTGTGCGCTCACACTGTCGTTCTCCGGGATCGGGCTGTGCGCTCATACTGTCGTTCTCCGGGATCGGGCTGTGCGCTCATACTGTCGTTCTCTGGGGTCGCGCTGTGCGCTCAGTGTCGTTCTCTGGGATCGCGCTGTGCGCTCTCACACTGCCGTTCTCTGGGATCGGGCTGTGCGCTCACAGTCTCGTTCTCTGGGATTACGCTGTGCGCTCACACTCGTTCTCCGGGATCGGGCTGTGTGCTCACACTGTCGTTCTCTGGGATCGGGCTGTGCGCTCACACTGTCGTTCTCTGGGATCGGGCTGTGCGCTCACACTGTCGTTCTCCGGGATCGGGCTGTGCGCTCACACTGTCGTTCTCTGGGATCGCGCTTTGCGCTCACACTGTCGTTCTCCGGGATCGCGCTGTGCGCTCACACTGTCGTTCTCCGGGATCGGGCTGTGCGCTCACACTGTCGTTCTCCGGGATCGGGCTGTGCGCTCACACTGTCGTTCTCCGGGATCGGGCTGTGCGCTCACACTGTCGTTCTCCGGGGTCGGGCTGTGCGCTCACACTGTCGTTCTCCGGGATCGCGCTGTGCGCTCACACGGTCGTTCTCCGGGATCGGGCTGTGCGCTCACACTGTCGTTCTCCGGGATCGGGCTGTGCGCTCATACTGTCGTTCTCCGGGATCGGGCTGTGCGCTCACACTGTCGTTCTCCGGGATCGGGCTGTGCGCTCACACTGTCGTTCTCTGGGGTCGGGCTGTGCGCTCACACTGTCGTTCTCCGGGATCGCGCTGTGCGCTCACACTGTCGTTCTCCGGGATCGGGCTGTGCGCTCACACTGTCGTTCTCCGGGATCGGGCTGTGCGCTCACACTGTCGTTCTCCGGGATCGGGCTGTGCGCTCATACTGTCGTTCTCCGGGATCGGGCTGTGCGCTCATACTGTCGTTCTCTGGGGTCGCGCTGTGCGCTCAGTGTAGTTCTCTGGGATCGCGCTGTGCGCTCTCACACTGCCGTTCTCTGGGATCGGGCTGTGCGCTCACACTGTCATTCTCCGGGATCGTGCTGTGCGCTCACAGTCTCGTTCTCTGGGATTACGCTGTGCGCTCACACTCGTTCTCCGGGATCGGGCTGTGTGCTCACACTGTCGTTCTCTGGGATCGGGCTGTGCGCTCACACTGTCGTTCTCTGGGATCGGGCTGTGCGCTCACACTGTCGTTCTCCGGGATCGCGCTGTGCGCTCACACTGTCGTTCTCTGGGATCGGGCTGTGCGCTCACACTGTCGTTCTCTGGGATCGCGCTGTGCGCGCTCACGCTGTCGTTCTCCGGGATCGCGCTGTCGTTCTCCGGGATCGCGCTGTGCGCTCACACTGTCGTTCTCTGGGATCGCGCTGTGCGCTCTCACACTGCCGTTCTCTGGGATCGGGCTGTGCGCTCACACTGTCATTCTCCGGGATCGTGCTGTGCGCTCACAGTCTCGTTCTCTGGGATTACGCTGTGCGCTCACACTCGTTCTCCGGGAACGGGCTGTGTGCTCACACTGTCGTTCTCTGGGATCATGCTGTGTGCTCACACTGTCGTTCTCTGGGACCGTGGTGTGCGCTTTCACTGTCGTTCTCTGGGATCGGGCTGTGCGCGCTCACACTGTCGTTCTCCGGGATCGCACTGTGTACCCACACTGTCGTTCTCTGGGATCGCGCTGTGCGCTCACACTGTCGTCCTCTGGGATCGGGCTGTGCGCTCACAGTCTCGTTCTCTGGGATCACGCTGTGCGCTCACACTCGTTCTCTGGGATCATGCTGTGCGCTCACACTGTCGTTCTCCGGGACCGTGCTGTGCGCTCTCACTGTCGTTCTCTGAGATCGCACTGTGCGCTCACACTGTCGTTCTCTGGGATCGGGCTGTGCGCTCACACTGTCGTTCTCCGGGATCGGGCTGTGCGCTCACACTGTCGTTCTCTGGGATCGGGCTGTGCGCTTTCACTGTCGTTCTCTGGGATCGGGCTGGACGCTCACACTGTCGTTCTCTGGGATCGCGCTGTGCGCTCACACTGTCGTCCTCTGGGATCGGGCTGTGCGCTCACAGTCTCGTTCTCTGGGATCACGCTGTGCGCTCACACTCGTTCTCCGGGATCGGGCTGTGCGCTCACACTGTCGTTCTCTGGGATCATGCTGTGCGCTCACACTGTCGTCCTCTGGGATCGGGCTGTGCGCTCACAGTCTCGTTCTCTGGGATCACGCTGTGCGCTCACACTCGTTCTCCGGGATCGGGCTGTGCGCTCACACTCTCGTTCTCTGGGATCACGCTGTGCGCTCACACTCGTTCTCCGGGATCGGGCTGTGCGCTCACACTGTCGTTCTCTGGGATCATGCTGTGCGCTCACACTGTCGTTCTCCGGGATCGGGCTGTGCGCTCACACTGTCGTTCTCCGGGATCGGGCTGTGCGCTCATACTGTCGTTCTCCGGGATCGGGCTGTGCGCTCATACTGTCGTTCTCTGGGGTCGCGCTGTGCGCTCAGTGTCGTTCTCTGGGATCGCGCTGTGCGCTCTCACACTGCCGTTCTCTGGGATCGGGCTGTGTGCTCACACTGTCGTTCTCCGGGATCGTGCTGTGCGCTCACAGTCTCGTTCTCTGGGATTACGCTGTGCGCTCACACTCGTTCTCCGGGATCGGGCTGTGCGCTCACACTGTCGTTCTCTGGGATCGGGCTGTGCGCTCACACTGTCGTTCTCTGGGATCGGGCTGTGCGCTCACACTGTCGTTCTCCGGGATCGCGCTGTGCGCTCACACTGTCGTTCTCTGGGATCGGGCTGTGCGCTCACACTGTCGTTCTCTGGGATCGCGCTTTGCGCTCACACTGTCGTTCTCCGGGATCGCGCTGTGCGCTCACACTGTCGTTCTCCGGGATCGGGCTGTGCGCTCACACTGTCGTTCTCCGGGATCGGGCTGTGCGCTCACACTGTCGTTCTCCGGGGTCGGGCTGTGCGCTCACACTGTCGTTCTCCGGGATCGCGCTGTGCGCTCACACGGTCGTTCTCCGGGATCGGGCTGTGCGCTCACACTGTCGTTCTCCGGGATCGGGCTGTGCGCTCATACTGTCGTTCTCCGGGATCGGGCTGTGCGCTCACACTGTCGTTCTCCGGGATCGGGCTGTGCGCTCACACTGTCGTTCTCTGGGGTCGGGCTGTGCGCTCACACTGTCGTTCTCCGGGATCGCGCTGTGCGCTCACACTGTCGTTCTCCGGGATCGGGCTGTGCGCTCACACTGTCGTTCTCCGGGATCGGGCTGTGCGCTCATACTGTCGTTCTCCGGGATCGGGCTGTGCGCTCATACTGTCGTTCTCTGGGGTCGCGCTGTGCGCTCAGTGTCGTTCTCTGGGATCGCGCTGTGCGCTCTCACACTGCCGTTCTCTGGGATCGGGCTGTGCGCTCACTGTCATTCTCCGGGATCGTGCTGTGCGCTCACAGTCTCGTTCTCTGGGATTACGCTGTGCGCTCACACTCGTTCTCCAGGATCGGGCTGTGTGCTCACACTGTCGTTCTCTGGGATCGGGCTGTGCGCTCACACTGTCGTTCTCTGGGATCGGGCTGTGCGCTCACACTGTCGTTCTCCGGGATCGGGCTGTGCGCTCACACTGTCGTTCTCCGGGATCGCGCTGTGCGCTCACACTGTCGTTCTCTGGGATTGGGCTGTGCGCTCACAGTCTCGTTCTCTGGGATCACGCTGTGCGCTCACACTCGTTCTCCGGGATCGGGCTGTGCGCTCACACTGTCGTTCTCTGGGATCGCGCAGTGCGCTGACATTGTCGTTGTCTGGGATCGGGCTGTGCGCTCACTGTCGTTCTCTGGGATCGCGCTGTGTGCTCACACTGTCGTTCTCCGGGATCGGGCTGTGCGCTCACAGCCGTTCTCTGGGGTCGGGCTGTGCGCTCACACTGTCGTTCTCTGGGGTCGGGCTGTGCGCTGACACTGTCGTTCTCCGGGATCGGGCTGTGTGCTCACACTGTCGTTCTCCGGGATCGGGCTGTGCGCTCACACTGTCGTTCTCCGGGATCGCGCTGTGCGCTCACACTGTCGTTCTCCGGGATCGGGCTGTGCGCTCACTGTCGTTCTCCGGGATCGGGCTGTGCGCTCACACTGTCGTTCTCTGGGACCGTGCTGTGCGCTTTCACTGTCGTTCTCTGGGATCGGGCTGTGCGCTTTCACTGTCGTTCTCTGGGATCGGGCTGTGCGCTCGCACTGTCGTTCTCTGGGATCGCGCTGTGCGCTCACACTGTCGTTCTCTGGGATCGGGCTGTGCGCTTTCACTGTCGTTCTCTGGGATCGGGCTGTGCGCTCACACTGTCGTTCTCTGGGATCGCGCTGTGCGCTCACACTGTCGTTCTCTGGGATCGCACTGTGCGCTCACACTGTCGTTCTCCGGGATCGGGCTGTGCGCTCACACTGTCGTTCTCCGGGATCGCACTGTGCGCTCACACTGTCGTTCTCCGGGATCCCACTGCGCGCACACACTGTCGTTCTCCGGGATCACGCTGTGCGCTCACTCGTTCTCTGGGATCGCGCTGTGCGCTCACACTGTCGTTCTCCGGGATCGCGCTGTGCGCTCACACTGTCGTTCTCCGGGATTGGGCGGTGCGCTCACACTGTCGTTCTCTGGGATCGCGCTGTGCGCGCTCACGCTGTCGTTCTCCGGGATCGCGCTGTCGTTCTCCGGGATCGCGCTGTGCGCTCACACTGTCGTTCTCTGGGATCGCGCTGTGCGCGCTCACGCTGTCGTTCTCCGGGATCGCGCTGTCGTTCTCCGGGATCGCGCTGTGCGCTCACACTGTCGTTCTCTGGGATCGCGCTGTGCGCTCTCACACTGCCGTTCTCTGGGATCGGGCTGTGCGCTCACACTGTCGTTCTCTGGGATCGGGCTGTGCGCTTTCACTGTCGTTCTCTGGGATCGGGCTGGACGCTCACACTGTTGTTCTCTGGGATCGCGCTGTGCGTTCACACTGTCGTTCTCTGGGATCGGGCTGTGCGCTCACACTGACGTTCTCTGGGATCACGCTGTGCGCTCACACTGTCGTTCTCCGGGATCGCGCTGTGCGCTCACACTGTCGTTCTCCGGGATCGCGCTGTGCGCTCACACTGTCGTTCTCCGGGATCGGGCTGTGCGCTCACACTGTCGTTCTCCGGGATCGCGCTGTGCGCTCACACTGTCGTTCTCCGGGATCGGGCTGTGCGCTCATACTGTCGTTCTCCGGGATCGGGCTGTGCGCTCATACTGTCGTTCTCTGGGGTCGCGCTGTGCGCTCAGTGTCGTTCTCTGGGATCGCGCTGTGCGCTCTCACACTGCCGTTCTCTGGGATCGGGCTGTGCGCTCACACTGTCGTTCTCCGGGATCGTGCTGTGCGCTCACACTGTCGTTCTCTGGGATCGGGCTGTGCGCTCACAGTCTCGTTCTCTGGGATTACGCTGTGCGCTCACACTCGTTCTCCGGGATCGGGCTGTGTGCTCACACTGTCGTTCTCTGGGATCGGGCTGTGCGCTCACACTGTCGTTCTCTGGGATCGGGCTGTGCGCTCACACTGTCGTTCTCCGGGATCGCGCTGTGCGCTCACACTGTCGTTCTCTGGGATCGGGCTGTGCGCTCACACTGTCGTTCTCTGGGATCGCGCTTTGCGCTCACACTGTCGTTCTCCGGGATCGCGCTGTGCGCTCACACTGTCGTTCTCCGGGATCGGGCTGTGCGCTCACACTGTCGTTCTCCGGGATCGGGCTGTGCGCTCACACTGTCGTTCTCCGGGGTCGGGCTGTGCGCTCACACTGTCGTTCTCCGGGATCGCGCTGTGCGCTCACACGGTCGTTCTCCGGGATCGGGCTGTGCGCTCACACTGTCGTTCTCCGGGATCGGGCTGTGCGCTCATACTGTCGTTCTCCGGGATCGGGCTGTGCGCTCACACTGTCGTTCTCCGGGATCGGGCTGTGCGCTCACACTGTCGTTCTCTGGGGTCGGGCTGTGCGCTCACACTGTCGTTCTCCGGGATCGCGCTGTGCGCTCACACTGTCGTTCTCCGGGATCGGGCTGTGCGCTCACACTGTCGTTCTCCGGGATCGGGCTGTGCGCTCACACTGTCGTTCTCCGGGATCGGGCTGTGCGCTCATACTGTCGTTCTCCGGGATCGGGCTGTGCGCTCATACTGTCGTTCTCTGGGGTCGCGCTGTGCGCTCAGTGTCGTTCTCTGGGATCGCGCTGTGCGCTCTCACACTGCCGTTCTCTGGGATCGGGCTGTGCGCTCACAGTCTCGTTCTCTGGGATTACGCTGTGCGCTCACACTCGTTCTCCGGGATCGGGCTGTGTGCTCACACTGTCGTTCTCTGGGATCGGGCTGTGCGCTCACACTGTCGTTCTCTGGGATCGGGCTGTGCGCTCACACTGTCGTTCTCCGGGATCGGGCTGTGCGCTCACACTGTCGTTCTCCGGGATCGCGCTGTGCGCTCACACTGTCGTTCTCTGGGATTGGGCTGTGCGCTCACAGTCTCGTTCTCTGGGATCACGCTGTGCGCTCACACTCGTTCTCCGGGATCGGGCTGTGCGCTCACACTGTCGTTCTCTGGGATCGCGCAGTGCGCTGACATTGTCGTTGTCTGGGATCGGGCTGTGCGCTCACTGTCGTTCTCTGGGATCGCGCTGTGTGCTCACACTGTCGTTCTCCGGGATCGGGCTGTGCGCTCACAGCCGTTCTCTGGGGTCGGGCTGTGCGCTCACACTGTCCTTCTCCGGGATCGGGCTGTGTGCTCACACTGTCGTTCTCCGGGATCGGGCTGTGCGCTCACACTGTCGTTCTCCGGGATCGCGCTGTGCGCTCACACTGTCGTTCTCCGGGATCGGGCTGTGCGCTCACACTGTCGTTCTCTGGGACCGTGCTGTGCGCTTTCACTGTCGTTCTCTGGGATCGGGCTGTGCGCTTTCACTGTCGTTCTCTGGGATCGGGCTGTGCGCTCGCACTGTCGTTCTCTGGGATCGCGCTGTGCGCTCACACTGTCGTTCTCTGGGATCGGGCTGTGCGCTTTCACTGTCGTTCTCTGGGATCGGGCTGTGCGCTCACACTGTCGTTCTCTGGGATCGGGCTGTGCGCTCACACTGTCGTTCTCTGGGATCGCGCTGTGCGCTCACACTGTCGTTCTCTGGGATCGCACTGTGCGCTCACACTGTCGTTCTCCGGGATCGGGCTGTGCGCTCACACTGTCGTGCTCCGGGATCGCACTGTGCGCTCACACTGTCGTTCTCCGGGATCCCACTGCGCGCTCACACTGTCGTTCTCCGGGATCACGCTGTGCGCTCACTTGTTCTCTGGGATCGCGCTGTGCGCTCACACTGTCGTTCTCTGGGATCGCGCTGTGCGCTCACACTGTCGTTCTCCGGGATCGCGCTGTGCGCTCACACTGTCGTTCTCCGGGTTTGGGCTGTGCGCTCACACTGTCGTTCTCTGGGATCGCGCTGTGCGCGCTCACGCTGTCGTTCTCCGGGATCGCGCTGTCGTTCTCCGGGATCGCGCTGTGCGCTCACACTGTCGTTCTCTGGGATCGCGCTGTGCGCTCACACTGTCGTTCTCCGGGATTGGGCTGTGCGCTCACACTGTCGTTCTCTGGGATCGGGCTGTGTACTCACTGTTGTTCTCTGGGATCGGGCTGTGTACTTACTGTCGTTCTCTGGGATCGCGCTGTGTGCTCACACTGTCGTTCTCCGGGATCGGGCTATGCGCTCACAGCCGTTCTCTGGGGTCGGGCTGTGCGCTCACACGGTCGTTCTCTGGGGTCGGGCTGTGCGCTCACACTGTCGTTCTCCGGGATCGGGCTGTGCGCTCACACTGTCGTTCTCCGGGATCGGGCTGTGCGCTCACACTGTCGTTCTCCGGGATCGCACTGTGCGCTCACACTGTCGTTCTCCGGGATCCCACTGCGCGCTCACACTGTCGTTCTCCGGGATCACGCTGTGCGCTCACTCGTTCTCTGGGATCGCGCTGTGCGCTCACACTGTCGTTCTCTGGGATCGCGCTGTGCGCTCACACTGTCGTTCTCCGGGATCGCGCTGTCGTTCTCCGGGATCGCGCTGTGCGCTCACACTGTCGTTCTCCGGGATCGCGCTGTGCACTCTCACACTGTCGTTCTCCGGGATCGCGCTGTGCGCTCACACTGTCGTTCTCCGGGATCGGGCTGTGCGCTCACACTGTCGTTCTCTGGGATCGGGCTGTGTACTCACTGTTGTTCTCTGGGATCGGGCTGTGTACTTACTGTCGTTCTCTGGGATCGCGCTGTGTGCTCACACTGTCGTTCTCCGGGATCGGGCTGTGCGCTCACAGCCGTTCTCTGGGGTCGGGCTGTGCGCTCACACTGTCGTTCTCTGGGGTCGGGCTGTGCGCTCACACTGTCATTCTCCGGGATCGGGCTGTGCGCTCACACTGTCGTTCTCCGGGATCGCGCTGTGCGCTCACACTGTCGTTCTCCGGGATCGGGCTGTGCGCTCACACTGTCGTTCTCTGGGACCGTGCTGTGCGCTTTCACTGTCGTTCTCTAGGATCGGGCTGTGCGCTTTCACTGTCGTTCTCTGGGATCGGGCTGTGCGCTCACACTGTCGTTCTCTGGGATCGCGCTGTGCGCTCACACTGTCGTTCTCTGGGATCGGGCTGTGCGCTCACACTGTCGTTCTCTGGGATCGCGCTGTGCGCTCACACTGTCTTTCTCTGGGATCGCACTGTGCGCTCACACTGTCGTTCTCCGGGATCGGGCTGTGCGCTCACACTGTCGTTCTCCGGGATCGCACTGTGCGCTCTCGCTGTCGTTCTCCGGGATCCCACTGCGCGCTCACACTGTCGTTCTCCGGGATCACGCTGTGCGCTCACTCGTTCTCTGGGATCGCGCTGTGCGCTCACACTGTCGTTCTCTGGGATCGCGCTGTGCGCTCACACTGTCGTTCTCCGGGATCGCGCTGTGCGCTCACACTGTCGTTCTCCGGGATTGGGCTGTGCGCTCACACTGTCGTTCTCTGGGATCGCACTGTGCGCGCTCACGCTGTCGTTCTCCGGGATCGCGCTGTCGTTCTCCGGGATCGCGCTGTGCGCTCACACTGCCGTTCTCTGGGATCGGGCTGTGCGCTCACACTGTCATTCTCCGGGATCGTGCTGTGCGCTCACAGTCTCGTTCTCTGGGATTACGCTGTGCGCTCACACTCGTTCTCCGGGATCGGGCTGTGTGCTCACACTGTCGTTCTCTGGGATCATGCTGTGTGCTCACACTGTCGTTCTCTGGGACCGTGGTGTGCGCTTTCACTGTCGTTCTCTGGGATCGGGCTGTGTGCTCACACTGTCGTTCTCTGGGACCGTGGTGTGCGCTTTCACTGTCGTTCTCTGGGATCGGGCTGTGCGCGCTCACACTGTCGTTCTCCGGGATCGCACTGTGTACCCACACTGTCGTTCTCTGGGATCGCGCTTTGCGCTCACACTGTCGTCCTCTGGGATCGGGCTGTGCGCTCACAGTCTCGTTCTCTGGGATCACGCTGTGCGCTCACACTCGTTCTCTGGGATCATGCTGTGCGCTCACACTGTCGTTCTCCGGGACCGTGCTGTGCGCTCTCACTGTCGTTCTCTGGGATCGCACTGTGCGCTCACACTGTCGTTCTCTGGGATCGGGCTGTGCGCTCACACTGTCGTTCTCCGGGATCGGGCTGTGCGCTCACACTGTCGTTCTCTGGGATCGGGCTGTGCGCTTTCACTGTCGTTCTCTGGGATCGGGCTGTGCGCTCACACTGTCGTTCTCTGGGATCATGCTGTGCGCTCACACTGTCGTTCTCCGGGACCGTGCTGTGCGCTCTCACTGTCGTTCTCTGGGATCGCACTGTGCGCTCACACTGTCGTTCTCCGGGATCGGGCTGTGCGCTCACACTGTTGTTCTCTGGGATCGCGCTGTGCGTTCACACTGTCGTTCTCTGGGATCGGGCTGTGCGCTCACACTGACGTTCTCTGGGATCACGCTGTGCGCTCACACTGTCGTTCTCCGGGATCGCGCTGTGCGCTCACACTGTCGTTCTCCGGGATCGCGCTGTGCGCTCACACTGTCGTTCTCCGGGATCGCGCTGTGCGCTCACACTGTCGTTCTCCGGGATCGGGCTGTGCGCTCACACTGTCGTTCTCTGGGGTCGGGCTGTGCGCTCACACTGTCGTTCTCCGGGATCGGGCTGTGCGCTCACACTGTCGTTCTCCGGGATCGGGCTGTGCGCTCATACTGTCGTTCTCCGGGATCGGGCTGTGCGCTCATACTGTCGTTCTCTGGGATCGCACTGTGCGCTCACAGTGTCGTTCTCTGGGATCGGGCTGTGCGCTCACACTGTCGTTCTCCGGGATCGGGCTGTGCGCTCACACTGTCGTTCTCTGGGATCGGGCTGTGCGCTTTCACTGTCGTTCTCTGGGATCGGGCTGGACGCTCACACTGTTGTTCTCTGGGATCGGGCTGTGCGCTCACACTGACGTTCTCCGGGATCGCGCTGTGCGCTCACACTGTCGTTCTCCGGGATCGCGCTGTGCGCTCACACTGTCGTTCTCCGGGATCGGGCTGTGCGCTCACACTGTCGTTCTCCGGGATCGGGCTGTGCGCTCATACTGTCGTTCTCCGGGATCGGGCTGTGCGCTCATACTGTCGTTCTCTGGGGTCGCGCTGTGCGCTCAGTGTCGTTCTCTGGGATCGCGCTGTGCGCTCTCACACTGCCGTTCTCTGGGATCGGGCTGTGCGCTCACACTGTCGTTCTCCGGGATCGTGCTGTGCGCTCACAGTCTCGTTCTCTGGGATTACGCTGTGCGCTCACACTCGTTCTCCGGGATCGGGCTGTGTGCTCACACTGTCGTTCTCTGGGATCGGGCTGTGCACTCACACTGTCGTTCTCTGGGATCGGGCTGTGCGCTCACACTGTCGTTCTCCGGGATCGCGCTGTGCGCTCACACTGTCGTTCTCTGGGATCGGGCTGTGCGCTCACACTGTCGTTCTCTGGGATCGCGCTTTGCGCTCACACTGTCGTTCTCCGGGATCGCGCTGTGCGCTCACACTGTCGTTCTCCGGGATCGGGCTGTGCGCTCACACTGTCGTTCTCCGGGGTCGGGCTGTGCGCTCACACTGTCGTTCTCCGGGATCGCGCTGTGCGCTCACACGGTCGTTCTCCGGGATCGGGCTGTGCGCTCACACTGTCGTTCTCCGGGATCGGGCTGTGCGCTCATACTGTCGTTCTCCGGGATCGGGCTGTGCGCTCACACTGTCGTTCTCTGGGATCGCGCTGTGCGCTCACACTGTCGTTCTCTGGGATCGGGCTGTGCGCTCACACTGTCGTTCTCTGGGATCGCGCTGTGCGCTCACACTGTCTTTCTCTGGGATCGCACTGTGCGCTCACACTGTCGTTCTCCGGGATCGGGCTGTGCGCTCACACTGTCGTTCTCCGGGATCGCACTGCGCGCTCACACTGTCGTTCTCCGGGATCCCACTGCGCGCTCACACTGTCGTTCTCCGGGATCACGCTGTGCGCTCACTCGTTCTCTGGGATCGCGCTGTGCGCTCACACTGTCGTTCTCTGGTATCGCGCTGTGCGCTCACACTGTCGTTCTCCGGGATCGCGCTGTGCGCTCACACTGTCGTTCTCCGGGATTGGGCTGTGCGCTCACACTGTCGTTCTCTGGGATCGCGCTGTGCGCGCTCACGCTGTCGTTCTCCGGGATCGCGCTGTCGTTCTCCGGGATCGTGCTGTGCGCTCACACTGTCGTTCTCTGGGATCGCGCTGTGCGCTCTCACACTGCCGTTCTCTGGGATCGGACTGTGCGCTCACACTGTCATTCTCCGGGATCGTGCTGTGCGCTCACAGTCTCGTTCTCTGGGATTACGCTGTGCGCTCACACTCGTTCTCCGGGATCGGGCTGTGTGCTCACACTGTCGTTCTCTGGGATCATGCTGTGTGCTCACACTGTCGTTCTCTGGGACCGTGGTGCGCGCTTTCACTGTCGTTCTCTGGGATCGGGCTGTGCGCGCTCACACTGTCGTTCTCCGGGATCGCACTGTGTACCCACACTGTCGTTCTCTGGGATCGCGCTGTGCGCTCACACTGTCGTCCTCTGGGATCGGGCTGTGCGCTCACAGTCTCGTTCTCTGGGATCACGCTGTGCGCTCACACTCGTTCTCTGGGATCATGCTGTGCGCTCACACTGTCGTTCTCCGGGACCGTGCTGTGCGCTCTCACTGTCGTTCTCTGGGATCGCACTGTGCGCTCACACTGTCGTTCTCTGGGATCGGGCTGTGCGCTCACACTGTCGTTCTCCGGGATCGGGCTGTGCGCTCACACTGTCGTTCTCTGGGATCGGGCTGTGCGCTTTCACTGTCGTTCTCTGGGATCGGGCTGGACGCTCACACTGTCGTCCTCTGGGATCGGGCTGTGCGCTCACAGTCTCGTTCTCTGGGATCACGCTGTGCGCTCACACTCGTTCTCCGGGATCGGGCTGTGCGCTCACACTGTCGTTCTCTGGGATCATGCTGTGCGCTCACACTGTCGTTCTCCGGGACCGTGCTGTGCGCTCTCACTGTCGTTCTCTGGGATCGCACTGTGCGCTCACAGTGTCGTTCTCTGGGATCGGGCTGTGCGCTCACACTGTCGTTCTCCGGGATCGGGCTGTGCGCTCACACTGTCGTTCTCTGGGATCGGGCTGTGCGCTTTCACTGTCGTTCTCTGGGATCGCACTGTGCGCTCACAGTGTCGTTCTCTGGGATCGCGCTGTGCGTTCACACTGTCGTTCTCCGGGATCGGGCTGTGCGCTCACACTGTCGTTCTCTGGGATCGGGCTGTGCGCTTTCACTGTCGTTCTCTGGGATCGGGCTGGACGCTCACACTGTCGTTCTCTGGGATCGGGCTGTGCGCTCACACTGTTGTTCTCTGGGATCGCGCTGTGCGTTCACACTGTCGTTCTCTGGGATCGGGCTGTGCGCTCACACTGACGTTCTCTGGGATCACGCTGTGCGCTCACACTGTCGTTCTCCGGGATCGCGCTGTGCGCTCACACTGTCGTTCTCCGGGATCGGGCTGTGCGCTCACACTGTCGTTCTCTGGGACCGTGCTGTGCGCTTTCACTGTCGTTCTCTAGGATCGGGCTGTGCGCTTTCACTGTCGTTCTCTGGGATCGGGCTGTGCGCTCACACTGTCGTTCTCTGGGATCGCGCTGTGCGCTCACACTGTCGTTCTCTGGGATCGGGCTGTGCGCTCACACTGTCGTTCTCTGGGATCGCGCTGTGCGCTCACACTGTCTTTCTCTGGGATCGCACTGTGCGCTCACACTGTCGTTCTCCGGGATCGGGCTGTGCGCTCACACTGTCGTTCTCCGGGATCGCACTGTGCGCTCTCGCTGTCGTTCTCCGGGATCCCACTGCGCGCTCACACTGTCGTTCTCCGGGATCACGCTGTGCGCTCACTCGTTCTCTGGGATCGCGCTGTGCGCTCACACTGTCGTTCTCTGGGATCGCGCTGTGCGCTCACACTGTCGTTCTCCGGGATCGCGCTGTGCGCTCACACTGTCGTTCTCCGGGATTGGGCTGTGCGCTCACACTGTCGTTCTCTGGGATCGCACTGTGCGCGCTCACGCTGTCGTTCTCCGGGATCGCGCTGTCGTTCTCCGGGATCGCGCTGTGCGCTCACACTGCCGTTCTCTGGGATCGGGCTGTGCGCTCACACTGTCATTCTCCGGGATCGTGCTGTGCGCTCACAGTCTCGTTCTCTGGGATTACGCTGTGCGCTCACACTCGTTCTCCGGGATCGGGCTGTGTGCTCACACTGTCGTTCTCTGGGATCATGCTGTGTGCTCACACTGTCGTTCTCTGGGACCGTGGTGTGCGCTTTCACTGTCGTTCTCTGGGATCGGGCTGTGCGCGCTCACACTGTCGTTCTCCGGGATCGCACTGTGTACCCACACTGTCGTTCTCTGGGATCGCGCTGTGCGCTCACACTGTCGTCCTCTGGGATCGGGCTGTGCGCTCACAGTCTCGTTCTCTGGGATCACGCTGTGCGCTCACACTCGTTCTCTGGGATCATGCTGTGCGCTCACACTGTCGTTCTCCGGGACCGTGCTGTGCGCTCTCACTGTCGTTCTCTGGGATCGCACTGTGCGCTCACACTGTCGTTCTCTGGGATCGGGCTGTGCGCTCACACTGTCGTTCTCCGGGATCGGGCTGTGCGCTCACACTGTCGTTCTCTGGGATCGGGCTGTGCGCTTTCACTGTCGTTCTCTGGGATCGGGCTGTGCGCTCACACTGTCGTTCTCTGGGATCATGCTGTGCGCTCACACTGTCGTTCTCCGGGACCGTGCTGTGCGCTCTCACTGTCGTTCTCTGGGATCGCACTGTGCGCTCACACTGTCGTTCTCCGGGATCGGGCTGTGCGCTCACACTGTTGTTCTCTGGGATCGCGCTGTGCGTTCACACTGTCGTTCTCTGGGATCGGGCTGTGCGCTCACACTGACGTTCTCTGGGATCACGCTGTGCGCTCACACTGTCGTTCTCCGGGATCGCGCTGTGCGCTCACACTGTCGTTCTCCGGGATCGCGCTGTGCGCTCACACTGTCGTTCTCCGGGATCGCGCTGTGCGCTCACACTGTCGTTCTCCGGGATCGGGCTGTGCGCTCACACTGTCGTTCTCTGGGGTCGGGCTGTGCGCTCACACTGTCGTTCTCCGGGATCGGGCTGTGCGCTCACACTGTCGTTCTCCGGGATCGGGCTGTGCGCTCATACTGTCGTTCTCCGGGATCGGGCTGTGCGCTCACACTGTCGTTCTCCGGGATCGGGCTGTGCGCTCATACTGTCGTTCTCTGGGATCGCACTGTGCGCTCACAGTGTCGTTCTCTGGGATCGGGCTGTGCGCTCACACTGTCGTTCTCCGGGATCGGGCTGTGCGCTCACACTGTCGTTCTCTGGGATCGGGCTGTGCGCTTTCACTGTCGTTCTCTGGGATCGGGCTGGACGCTCACACTGTTGTTCTCTGGGATCGCGCTGTGCGTTCACACTGTCGTTCTCTGGGATCGGGCTGTGCGCTCACACTGACGTTCTCCGGGATCGCGCTGTGCGCTCACACTGTCGTTCTCCGGGATCGCGCTGTGCGCTCACACTGTCGTTATCCGGGATCGGGCTGTGCGCTCACACTGTCGTTCTCCGGGATCGGGCTGTGCGCTCATACTGTCGTTCTCCGGGATCGGGCTGTGCGCTCATACTGTCGTTCTCTGGGGTCGCGCTGTGCGCTCAGTGTCGTTCTCTGGGATCGCGCTGTGCGCTCTCACACTGCCGTTCTCTGGGATCGGGCTGTGCGCTCACACTGTCGTTCTCCGGGATCGTGCTGTGCGCTCACAGTCTCGTTCTCTGGGATTACGCTGTGCGCTCACACTCGTTCTCCGGGATCGGGCTGTGTGCTCACACTGTCGTTCTCTGGGATCGGGCTGTGCACTCACACTGTCGTTCTCTGGGATCGGGCTGTGCGCTCACACTGTCGTTCTCCGGGATCGCGCTGTGCGCTCACACTGTCGTTCTCTGGGATCGGGCTGTGCGCTCACACTGTCGTTCTCTGGGATCGCGCTTTGCGCTCACACTGTCGTTCTCCGGGATCGCGCTGTGCGCTCACACTGTCGTTCTCCGGGATCGGGCTGTGCGCTCACACTGTCGTTCTCCGGGGTCGGGCTGTGCGCTCACACTGTCGTTCTCCGGGATCGCGCTGTGCGCTCACACGGTCGTTCTCCGGGATCGGGCTGTGCGCTCACACTGTCGTTCTCCGGGATCGGGCTGTGCGCTCATACTGTCGTTCTCCGGGATCGGGCTGTGCGCTCACACTGTCGTTCTCTGGGATCGCGCTGTGCGCTCACACTGTCGTTCTCTGGGATCGGGCTGTGCGCTCACACTGTCTTTCTCTGGGATCGCACTGTGCGCTCACACTGTCGTTCTCCGGGATCGGGCTGTGCGCTCACACTGTCGTTCTCCGGGATCGCACTGCGCGCTCACACTGTCGTTCTCCGGGATCCCACTGCGCGCTCACACTGTCGTTCTCCGGGATCACGCTGTGCGCTCACTCGTTCTCTGGGATCGCGCTGTGCGCTCACACTGTCGTTCTCTGGGATCGCGCTGTGCGCTCACACTGTCGTTCTCCGGGATCGCGCTGTGCGCTCACACTGTCGTTCTCCGGGATTGGGCTGTGCGCTCACACTGTCGTTCTCTGGGATCGCGCTGTGCGCGCTCACGCTGTCGTTCTCCGGGATCGCGCTGTCGTTCTCCGGGATCGTGCTGTGCGCTCACACTGTCGTTCTCTGGGATCGCGCTGTGCGCTCTCACACTGCCGTTCTCTGGGATCGGACTGTGCGCTCACACTGTCATTCTCCGGGATCGTGCTGTGCGCTCACAGTCTCGTTCTCTGGGATTACGCTGTGCGCTCACACTCGTTCTCCGGGATCGGGCTGTGTGCTCACACTGTCGTTCTCTGGGATCATGCTGTGTGCTCACACTGTCGTTCTCTGGGACCGTGGTGTGCGCTTTCACTGTCGTTCTCTGGGATCGGGCTGTGCGCGCTCACACTGTCGTTCTCCGGGATCGCACTGTGTACCCACACTGTCGTTCTCTGGGATCGCGCTGTGCGCTCACACTGTCGTCCTCTGGGATCGGGCTGTGCGCTCACAGTCTCGTTCTCTGGGATCACGCTGTGCGCTCACACTCGTTCTCTGGGATCATGCTGTGCGCTCACACTGTCGTTCTCCGGGACCGTGCTGTGCGCTCTCACTGTCGTTCTCTGGGATCGCACTGTGCGCTCACACTGTCGTTCTCTGGGATCGGGCTGTGCGCTCACACTGTCGTTCTCCGGGATCGGGCTGTGCGCTCACACTGTCGTTCTCTGGGATCGGGCTGTGCGCTTTCACTGTCGTTCTCTGGGATCGGGCTGGACGCTCACACTGTCGTCCTCTGGGATCGGGCTGTGCGCTCACAGTCTCGTTCTCTGGGATCACGCTGTGCGCTCACACTCGTTCTCCGGGATCGGGCTGTGCGCTCACACTGTCGTTCTCTGGGATCATGCTGTGCGCTCACACTGTCGTTCTCCGGGACCGTGCTGTGCGCTCTCACTGTCGTTCTCTGGGATCGCACTGTGCGCTCACAGTGTCGTTCTCTGGGATCGGGCTGTGCGCTCACACTGTCGTTCTCCGGGATCGGGCTGTGCGCTCACACTGTCGTTCTCTGGGATCGGGCTGTGCGCTTTCACTGTCGTTCTCTGGGATCGCACTGTGCGCTCACAGTGTCGTTCTCTGGGATCGCGCTGTGCGTTCACACTGTCGTTCTCCGGGATCGGGCTGTGCGCTCACACTGTCGTTCTCTGGGATCGGGCTGTGCGCTTTCACTGTCGTTCTCTGGGATCGGGCTGTGCGCTCACACTGACGTTCTCTGGGATCACGCTGTGCGCTCACACTGTCGTTCTCCGGGATCGCGCTGTGCGCTCACACTGTCGTTCTCCGGGATCGCGCTGTGCGCTCACACTGTCGTTCTCCGGGATCGGGCTGTGCGCTCACACTGTCGTTCTCCGGGATCGGGCTGTGCGCTCATACTGTCGTTCTCCGGGATCGGGCTGTGCGCTCATACTGTCGTTCTCTGGGGTCGCGCTGTGCGCTCAGTGTCGTTCTCTGGGATCGCGCTGTGCGCTCTCACACTGTCGTTCTCTGGGATCGGGCTGTGCGCTCACACTGTCGTTCTCCGGGATCGCGCTGTGCGCTCACACTGTCGTTCTCCGGGATCGGGCTGTGCGCTCACACTGTCGTTCTCCGGGATCGGGCTGTGCGCTCACACTGTCGTTCTCTGGGATTGGGCTGTGTACTCACTGTCGTTCTCTGGGATCGGGCTGTGTACTCACTGTCGTTCTCTGGGATCGGGCTGTGTACTTACTGTCGTTCTCTGGGATCGGGCTGTGTGCTCACACTGTCGTTCTCCGGGATCGGGCTGTGCGCTCACACTGTCGTTCTCCGGGATCGCGCTGTGCGCTCACACTGTCGTTCTCCGGGATCGGGCTGTGCGCTCACACTGTCGTTCTCCGGGATCGCGCTGTGCGCTCACACTGTCGTTCTCCGGGATCGGGCTGTGCGCTCACTGTCGTTCTCCGGGATCGGGCTGTGCGCTCACACTGTCGTTCTCCAGGATCGCACTGTGCGCTCACACTGACGTTCTCCGGGATCGCGCTGTGCGCGCTCACACTGTCGTCCTCCGGGATCGCGCTGTGTGCTCACACTGTCGCTCTCCGGGATCGCGCTGTGCGCTCACACTGTCGTTCTCTGGGATCGCGCGGTGCGCTCACACTGTCGTTCTCCGGGATCGGGCTGTGCACTCACACTGTCGTCCTCCAGGATCGCGCTGTGCGCTCACACTGTCACTGTTCGGGATCGCGCTGTGCGCTCACACTGTCGTTCTCTGGGATCGTGCGGTGCGCTGCCACTGTCGTTCTCCGGGATCGGGCTGTGCGCTCACACTGTCGTTCTCCGGGATCGCGCTGTGCGCTCACACTGTCGTTCTCCGGGATCGGGCTGTGCGCTCACACTGTCGTTCTCCGGGATCGGGCTGTGCGCTCACACTGTCGTTCTCCGGGATCGGGCTGTGCGCTCACACTGTCTTTCTCTGGGATCGGGCTGTGTACTCACTGTCGTTCTCTGGGATCGGGCTGTGTACTCACTGTCGTTCTCTGGGATCGGGCTGTGTACTCACTGTCGTTCTCTGGGATCGGGCTGTGTACTTACTGTCGTTCTCTGGGATCGGGTTGTGCGCTCACACTGTCATTCTCTGGGATCGCGCTGTGTACTCACACTGTCGTTCTCCGGGATCACACTGCGCGCTCACACTGTCGATCTCCGGGATCGCGCTGTGCGCTCACACAGTCGCTCTCCGGGATCGCGCTGTGCGCTCACACTGTTGTTCTCTGGGATCGGGCTGTGCGCTGTCACTGTTGTTCTCTGGGATCGGGCAATGCACTCACACTGTCGTTCTCTGGGATCGGGCTGTGCGCTCACACTGTCTTTCTTTGGGATCGGGCTGTGCGCTCACACTGTCGTTCTCTGGGACCGTGCTGTGCGCTTTCACTGTCGTTCTCTGGGATCGGGCTGTGCGCTCACACTGTCGTTCTCTGGGATCACGCTGTGCGCTCACACTGTCGTTCTCTGGGATCGCGCTGTGCGCTCACACTGTCGTTCTCTGGGATTGCGCTGTGCGCTCTCACTGTCGTTCTCCGGGATTGCACTGTCGTTCTCTGGGATTGGGCTGTGCGCTCACACTGACGTTCTCTGGGATCACGCTGTGCGCTCACACTGTCGTTCTCCAGGATCGCGCTGTGTGCGCTCACACTGTCGTTCTCCGGGATCGCGCTGTGTGCGCTCACACTGTCGTTCTCCGGGATCGGGCTGTGTGCTCACACTGTCGTTCTCTGGGATCACACTGTGCGCTCACACTGTCGCTCTCCGGGATCGCGCTGTGCGCTCACACTGTCGTTTTCTGGGATCGGGCTGTGCGCTCACACTGTCCTTCTCCGGCATCGGGCTGTGCGCTCACACTGACCTTCTCTGGGATCGCACTGTGCACTGACACTGTCGTTCTCCGGGATCGCGCTGTGCGCTCACACTGTCGTTCTCTGGGATCGCGCTGTGCGCTCACACTGACGTTCTCTGGGATCGCACTGTGCGCTCACACTGACGTTCTCTGGGATCGCACTGTGCGCTCACACTGACGTTCTCTGGGATCGGGCTGTGCGCTCACACTGTCGCTCTCTGGGATCGCACTGTGCGCTCACTGTTGTTCTCTGGGATCGCACTGTGCGCTCACACTGACGTTCTCTGGAATCGCACTGTGCGCTCACACTGTCATTCTCTGGGATCGGGCTGTGCACTCACTGTCACTCTCTGGGATCGGGCTGTGCACTCACTGTCGCTCTCTGGGATCGCACTGTGCGCTCACTGTTCTCTGGGATCGCACTGTGCGCTCACACTGACGTTCTCTGGAATCGCACTGTGCGCTCACACTGTCATTCTCTGGGATCGGGCTGTGCGCTCAGTGTCATTCTCTGGGATCGGGCTGTGCGCTCACACTGTCATTCTCTGGGATCACGCTGTGCGCTCACACTGTTGTTCTCCAGGACCGTGCTGTGCAGGGGGCTGGAGGAGAAAGGAGTGGGCAGACGTAGGGAGGGGTGGGGTGGAGGCACGAGGGAGGAGTGGGGCGGACGGAGGGAGGTGGGAATTATCGAGCGTTGCTATGATGACCTCCCTCTCCCGACAGGAACCCAGACGCTGGATTCCGACAGACGGGCAGTCGGCTGTTCGGCTACAGAGAATGAGTGGAGGCTCTGGGTTCAAGACTCTCTCTCTCTCCTCACAGACCAGACTCTCTCCTCACAGACCAGACTCTCTCCCCTCACAGACCAGACTCTCTCCCCTCACAGACCAGGCTCTCTCCCCTCACAGACCAGACTCTCTCCCCTCACAGACCAGACTCTCTCCCCTCACAGACCAGACTCTCTCCCCTCACAGACCAGACTCTCTCTCCTCACAGACCAGACTCTCTCTCCTCACAGACCAGACTCTCTCTCCTCACAGACCAGACTCTCTCTCCTCACAGACCAGACTCTCTCTCCTCACAGACCAGACTCTCTCTCCTCACAGACCAGACTCTCTCTCCCCTCACAGACCAGACTCTCTCCCCTCACAGACCAGACTCTCTCCCCTCACAGACCAGACTCTCTCCCCTCACAGACCAGACTCTCTCCCCTCACAGACCAGACTCTCTCCCTCTTCGCATAGACCAGACTCTCTCTCCTCACAGACCAGACTCTCTCCTCACAGACCAGACTCTCTCCCCTCACAGACCAGACTCTCTCCCCTCACAGACCAGACTCTCTCCCCTCACAGACCAGACTCTCTCCCCTCACAGACCAGACTCTCTCCCCTCACAGACCAGACTCTCTCCCCTCACAGACCAGACTCTCTCCCCTCACAGACCAGACTCTCTCCCCTCACAGACCAGACTCTCTCTCCTCACAGACCAGACTCTCTCTCCTCACAGACCAGACTCTCTCTCCTCACAGACCAGACTCTCTCCCCTCACAGACCAGACTCTCTCCCCTCACAGACCAGACTCTCTCCCCTCACAGACCAGACTCTCTCCCTCTTCGCATAGACCAGACTCACTCCCTCTTCGCATAGACCAGACTCTCTCCCTCTTCGCATAGACCAGACTCTCTCTCCTCACAGACCAGACTCTCTCTCCTCACAGACCAGACTCTCTCTCCTCACAGACCAGACTCTCTCTCCTCACAGACCAGACTCTCTCTCCTCACAGACCAGACTCTCTCTCCTCACAGACCAGACTCTCTCTCCTCACAGACCAGACTCTCTCCAGTCTGCTGTCTGGACACCGGCCAGCTCCGATTGGAAATATTTCTCGTGAGTCAAGTGCAGCCGCTCGCATCACAATCAACACACCATGAAAGGCAGCAAAGCTCACAGCTCCAGAGAGAGGCGGTTAAAGGGGCCCGACCACCCGGGTAACGGTGTTAAAGGGGCCACACCACCCGGGTAACGGTGTTAAAGGGGCCACACTACCCGGGTAACGGGGTTAAAGGGGCCACGCCACTCGGGTAACAGGGTTAAAGGGGCCACGCCACTCGATTAACGGCGTTAAAGGGGCCACGCCACCCGGGTAACGGGGTTAAAGGGGCCACGCCACTCGATTAACAGAGTTAAAGGGGCCACACCACTGGGGTAATGGGGTTAAAGGGGCCACGCCATGGTTACTGTTACGTGCACTCACCGCCTGCCCCCACCCCGGTACTCACTGGTTGATTTCCCAGACATATGAATCACACAGCTGGCGTGCCGGCTGGTCTCCCGCCCGTTGAACGGGCGGACTCTCACTGCCACCTTCACCGAGGCCCCAGACATCCTGCCCTCAGGGTCACACTCCACCGCTTCGAATCAAATACCTGGGGGAGAAAAGAACCACAGTCAGACACACCCGGTCACAGATCAGACCCTTCACACAGAATCCTCAGCACATCAAGACTAGCGCAAAATCTGATCGTCGCAATGCATCCCCTCAAACTGCTCCCAGCCAAGCGACACATCTGTACCCACCAGTACTGTACCCCAGTGTTATACAGTGACAGACCTGTGCCCACCAGTACTGTACCCCAGTGTTATACAGTGACAGACCTGTACCCACCAGTACTGTACCCGTGTTATACAGTGACAGACCTGTACCCACCAGTACTGTACCCCAGTGTTATACAGTGACAGACCTGTACCCACCAGTACTGTACCCGTGTTATACAGCGACAGACCTGTGCCCACCAGTACTGTACCCCAGTGTTATACAGTGACAGACCTGTACCCACCAGTACTGTACCTCAGTGTTATAGAGACAGACCTGTACCCACCAGTACTGTACCCCAGTGTTATACAGTGACAGACCCGTACCCACCAGTACTGTACCCGTGTTAGTGACAGACCTGTACCCAGCACTGTACCCCAGTGTTATACAGCGACTGACCTGTACCCACCAGTACTGTACCCCAGTGTTATAGTGACAGACCCGTACCCACCAGTACTGTAACCCAGTGTTGTAGTGACAGACCTGTACCCACCAGTACTATACCCCAGTATTATAGTGAGAGACCTGTGCCCACCAGTACTGTACCCCAGTGTTATACAGTGTCAGACCTGTACCCACCAGTACTGTACCCGTGTTATAGTGACAGACCTGTACTCACCAGTACTGTACCCCAGCGTTATACAGCGACAGACCTGTACCCACCAGTACTGTAGCCCAGTGTTATACAGTGACAGACCTGCACCCACCAGTACTGTACCAGTGTTATACAGCGACAGACCTGTACCCACCAGTACTGTACCCGTGTTATACAGTGACAGACCTGTACCCACCAGTACTGTACGAGTGTTATACAGTGACAGGCCTGCACCCACCAGTACTGTACCCGTGTTATACAGTGACAGACCTGTACCCACCAGTACTGTACCTGTTAGTGAGAGACTTGTGCCCACCAGTACTGTACCTGTTATACAGGGACAGACCTGTCCCCACCAGTACTGTACCCCAGTGTTATACAGTGACAGCCCGGTACCCAACAGTACTGTACCCCAGTGTTATACAGTGACAAACCTGTACCCACCAGTAATGCAGCCCAGTGTTAGTGACAGACATGTACCCACCAGTGCTGTACCCGTTATACAGCAACAGACCTGTACCCACCAGTACTGTACCCGTTACACAGTGACAGACCTGTACCCACCAGTACTGTACCCCAGTGTTATACAGTGACAGACCTGTACCCACCAGTACTGTACCCCAGTGTTATAGAGACAGACCTGTACCCACCAGTACTGTACCCCAGTGTTATACAGTGACAGACCGGTACCCACCAGTACTGTACCCGTGTTAGTGACAGACCTGTACCCAGCACTGTACCCCAGTGTTATACAGCGACTGACCTGTACCCACCAGTACTGTACCCCAGTGTTATACAGTGACAGACCCGTACCCACCAGTACTGTACCCCAGTGTTATAGAGACAGACCTGTACCCACCAGTACTGTACCCCAGTGTTATACAGTGACAGACCTGTACCCACCAGTACTGTACCCCAGTGTTATAGAGACAGACCTGTACCCACCAGTACTGTACCCCAGTGTTATACAGTGACAGACCGGTACCCACCAGTACTGTACCCGTGTTAGTGACAGACCTGTACCCAGCACTGTACCCCAGTGTTATACAGCGACTGACCTGTACCCACCAGTACTGTACCCCAGTGTTATACAGTGACAGACCCGTACCCACCAGTACTGTACCCCAGTGTTATAGAGACAGACCTGTACCCACCAGTACTGTACCCCAGTGTTATACAGTGACAGACCGGTACCCACCAGTACTGTACCCGTGTTAGTGACAGACCTGTACCCAGCACTGTACCCCAGTGTTATACAGCAACTGACCTTTACCCACCAGTACTGTACCCCAGTGTTAGTGACAGACCTGTACCCACCAGTACTGTAGCCAAGTGTTATACAGTGAGACCTGTACCCACCAGTACTGTACCCATTATACAGCGACAGACCTGTACCCACCAGTACTGTACCCGTGTTATACAGCGACAGACCTGTACCCACCAGCACTGTACCCGTGTTAGTGACAGACCTGTACCCACCAGTACTGTACCCGTGTTATACAGCGACAGACCTGTACCCACCAGTACTGTACCCGTGTTAGTGACAGACCTGTACCCACCAGTACTGTACCCGTGTTATACAGCGACAGACCTGTACCCACCAGCACTGTACCCGTGTTATACAGCGACAGACCTGTACCCACCAGCACTGTACCCGTGTTATACAGCGACAGACCTGTACCCACCAGCACTGTACCCGTGTTAGTGACAGACCTGTACCCACCAGTACTGTACCCGTGTTATACAGCGACAGACCTGTACCCACCAGCACTGTACCCGTGTTAGTGACAGACCTGTACCCACCAGTACTGTACCCGTGTTATACAGCGACAGACCTGTACCCACCAGTACTGTACCCGTGTTAGTGACAGACCTGTACCCACCAGTACTGTACCCGTAATACAGTGACAGACCTGTACCCACCAGTACTGTAGCCCAGTGTTATACAGCAACAGACCTGTACCCACCAGTACTGTACCCCAGTGTTATACAGCAACAGACCTGTACCCACCAGTACTGTACCCGTTATACAGCGACAGACCTGTACCCACCAGTACTGTAGCCCAGTGTTATACTGTGAGACCTGTGCCCACCAGTACTGTATCGCAAGCTCAGCAGCAGTGCGCTGGGGGGAAAGGGCCTACTGCAGCTCAAACAGGAAGTGCCCCCCCCGCAATGGGATTCCCCCTCCCCCACCTCCACTCCTGTTTAGAACAGAAATCGCTGTTTGAGCGACTGGGATTGAGGAAAGAGTTCCCTCCCTGTCCCAATCAACCAGCTCTCGGCTCAGCATCCACACTGTACCTGCCCTGGGAGTGTTTGATGGGACAGTGTAGAGGGAGCTTTACTCTGTATCTAACCCGTGCTGTACCTGCCCTGGGAGTGTTTGATGGGACAGTGTAGAGAGAGCTTTACTCTGTATCTAACCCGTGCTGTACCTGCCCCGGGAGTGTTTGATGGGACAGTGTAGAGGGAGCTTTACTCTGTATCTAACCCGTGCTGTACCTGCCCTGGGAGTGTTTGATGGGACAGTGTAGAGGGAGCTTTACTCTGTATCTAACCCGTGCTGTACCTGCCCTGGGAGTGTTTGATGGGACAGTGTAGAGGGAGCTTTACTCTGTATCTAACCCGTGCTGTACCTGCCCCGGGAGTGTTTGGTGGGACAGTGTAGAGGGAGCTTTACTCTGTATCTAACCCGTGCTGTACCTGCCCTGGGAGTGTTTGATGGGACAGTGTAGAGGGAGCTTTACTCTGTATCTAACCCGTGCTGTACCTGCCCTGGGAGTGTTTGATGGGACAGTGTAGAGGGAGCTTTACTCTGTATCTAACCCGTGCTGTACCTGCCCTGGGAGTGTTTGATGGGACAGTGTAGAGGGAGCTTTACTCTGTATCTAACCCGTGCTGTACCTGCCCTGGGAGTGTTTGATGGGACAGTGTAGAGGGAGCTTTACTCTGTATCTGACCCGTGCTGTACCTGCCCTGGGAGTGTTTGATGGGACAGTGTAGAGGGAGCTTTACTCTGTATCTAACCCGTGCTGTACCTGCCCTGGGAGTGTTTGATGGGACAGTGTAGAGGGAGCTTTACTCTGTATCTAACCCGTGCTGTACTTGCCCTGGGAGTGTTTGATGGGACAGTGCGGAGAATGTGTTTTTTTTATTCGTTCATGGGATGTGGGCATTATTGCCAAGGCCCAGCATTTATTGCCCATCCCTAATTGCCCCTTGAGAAGGTGGTGGTGAGCCGCCTTCTTGAACCGCTGCAGTCCGTGTGGTGAAGGTGCTCCCACAGTGCTGTTCGGGAGGGAGTTCCAGGATTTTGACCCAGCGACGATGAAGGATCGGCCGATATATTTCCAAGTCAGGATGGTGTGTGTGGCTTGGAGGGGAACTTGGAGGTGGTGGTGTTCGCATGCGCCTGCTGCCCTTGTCCTTCTAGGTGGAAGAGGCCGCGGGTTTGGGAGTTGCTGCAGTGCATCTTGTAGATGGTACACACTGCAGCCACGGTGCGCCGGTGGTGGAGGGAGTGAATGTTTAAGGTGGTGGATGGGGTGCCAATCAAGCGGCTGCTTTGTCCTGGATGGTGTCGAGCTTCTTGAGTGTTGTTGGAGCTGCACTCATCCAGGCAAGTGGGGAGTATTCCATCACACTCCTGACTTGTGCCTTGTAGATGGTGGAAAGGCATTGGGAAGTCAGGAGATGAGACACTCGCCGCAGAATACCCAGCCTCTGACCTGCTCTTGTTGCCACAGTATTTATGTGGCTGGTCCAGTTAAGTTTCCGGTCAATGGTGACCCCCAGGATGTTGATGGTGGGGGATTCGGCGATGGTAATGCCGTTGAATGTCAAGGGGCAGTGATTGGACTCTCGCTTGTTGGAGATAGTCAAAACCTGGCAATTGTGTGGCGCGAATGTTACCTGCCACTTATCAGCCCAAGCCTGAACGTCGTCCAGGTCTTGTTGCATGCGGGCACGGACTGCTTCATTATCTGAGGAGTTGCGAATGGCGCTGAACACTGTGCAGTCATCAGCGAACATCTTCACTTCTGACCTTATGTTGGAAGGTCATTAATGAAGCAGCTGATGGTGGTTGGGCTGAGGACACTGCCCTGAGGAACTCCTGCAGCAATGTCCTGGGGCTGTGATGATTGACCTACAACCGTCTTCCTTTGTGCTAGGTATGACTCCAGCCAGTGGAGAGTTTATCCCCCCCTCCCCCGCTTCCCATTGACTTCAGTTTTACTCGGGCTCCTTGATGCCACACTCGGTCAAATGCTGCCTTGATGTCCAGGGCAGTCACTCTCACCTCACCTCTGGAATTCAGCTCTCTTGTCCATGTTCAGACCAAGGCTGTAATGAGGCCGGGAGCCGAGTGGTCCTGGCAGAACCCAAACTGGGCATCAGTGAGCAGGTGAAAGAACAACAGAAAATGCTGGAAACACTCAGCAGGCCAGGCACCATCCGTGGAGAGAGAACTGCAGTTCGGAAGAAGGGTCTCCAACCTGAAACGTTAACTCGGTTTCTCTCTCCACGGATGCTGCCTGGCCTGCTGAGTGTTTCCAGCATTTCCTCTTGTTATTTCAGATTTCCAGCTTCCGCAGTATTTTACGATTGTATCAGTGAGCGGTTTATTAGTAAGTAGACTGATGGGGCGGTAATTGGCCATCTTGGATTTGTCCTGCTTTTTGTGGACAGTTATCCACATTGTCAGGTAGATGCCAGTGTTGTAGCGGTACTGAAACAGCTTGGCTAGAGGCACGGCTAGTTCTGGAGCACAAGTCTTCAGCACAATAGCCGGGATGTTGTCGGGGCCCACAGCCTTTGCTGTATCCAGTGCGCTCAGCCGTTTCTTGATATCACAGAGTGAATCGAATTGGCTGAAGACTGGCTTCTGTGATTGTGGGGACCTCAGGAGGAGGCCAATATGGATCATCCACTTGGCACTTCTGGCTGAAGGTGGTAACAAACACTTCAGCCTTGTGTTTTGCACTGCATCTAACCCGTGCTGTACCCGCACTGGGAGTGTTTGATGGGACAGTGTAGAGGGAGCTTTACTCTCTATCTAACCCGTGCTGTACCTGCCCTGGGAGTGTTTGATGGGACAGTGTAGAGGGAGCTTTACTCTGTATCTAACCCGTGCTGTACCTGCCCTGGGAGTGTTTGATGGGACAGTGTAGAGGGAGCTTTACTCTGTATCTAACCCGTGCTGTACCTGCCCTGGGAGTGTTTGATGGGACAGTGCAGAGGAAGCTTTACTCTGTATCTAACCCGTGCTGTACCTGCCCTGGGAGTGTTTGATGGGACAGTGTAGAGGGAGCTTTACTCTGTATCTAACACGTGCTGTACCTGCCCTGGGAGTGTTTGATGGGACAGTGTAGAGGGAGCTTTACTCTGTATCTAACCCGTGCTGTACCTGCCCTGGGAGTGTTTGATGGGACAGTGTAGAGGAAGCTTTACTCTGTATCTAACCCGTGCTGTACCTGCCCTGGGAGTGTTTGATGGGACAGTGTAGAGGGAGCTTGACTCTGAATCTAACCCGTGCTGTACCTGCCCTGGGAGTGTTTGATGGGACAGTGTAGAGGGAGCTTTACTCTGTATCGAACCCGTGCTGTACCTGCCCTGGGAGTGTTTGATGGGACAGTGTAGAGGGAGCTTTACTCTGAATCTAACCCGTGCTGTACCTGCCCTGGGAGTGTTTGATGGGACAGTGTAGAGGGAGCTTTACTCTGTATCTACCCCGTGCTGTACCTGCCCTGGGAGTGTTTGATGGGACAGTGTAGAGGGAGCTTTGCTCTGTATCTAACCCGTGCTGTACCTGCCCTGGGAGTATTTGATGGGACAGTGCAGAGGGAGCTTTACTCTGTACCTAACCCGTGCTGTACCTGCCCTGGGAGTGTTTGATGGGACAGTGTAGAGGGAGCTTTACTCTGTATCTAACCCCATGCTGTACCTGCCCTGGGAGTGTTTGATGGGACAGTGTAGAGGGAGCTTTACTCTGTATCTAACCCGTGCTGTACCTGCCCTGGGAGTGTTTGATGGGACAGTGCAGAGGAAGCTTTACTCTGTATCTAACCCGTGCTGTACCTGCCCTGGGAGTGTTTGATGGGACAGTGTAGAGGGAGCTTTACTCTGTATCTAACACGTGCTGTACCTGCCCTGGGAGTGTTTGATGGGACAGTGTAGAGGGAGCTTTACTCTGTATCTAACCCGTGCTGTACCTGCCCTGGGAGTGTTTGATGGGACAGTGTAGAGGAAGCTTTACTCTGTATCTAACCCGTGCTGTACCTGCCCTGGGAGTGTTTGATGGGACAGTGTAGAGGGAGCTTGACTCTGAATCTAACCCGTGCTGTACCTGCCCTGGGAGTGTTTGATGGGACAGTGTAGAGGGAGCTTTACTCTGTATCGAACCCGTGCTGTACCTGCCCTGGGAGTGTTTGATGGGACAGTGTAGAGGGAGCTTTACTCTGAATCTAACCCGTGCTGTACCTGCCCTGGGAGTGTTTGATGGGACAGTGTAGAGGGAGCTTTACTCTGTATCTACCCCGTGCTGTACCTGCCCTGGGAGTGTTTGATGGGACAGTGTAGAGGGAGCTTTGCTCTGTATCTAACCCGTGCTGTACCTGCCCTGGGAGTATTTGATGGGACAGTGCAGAGGGAGCTTTACTCTGTACCTAACCCGTGCTGTACCTGCCCTGGGAGTGTTTGATGGGACAGTGTAGAGGGAGCTTTACTCTGTATCTAACCCCATGCTGTACCTGCCCTGGGAGTGTTTGATGGGACAGTGTAGAGGGAGCTTTACTCTGTATCTAACCCGTGCTGTACCTGCCCTGGGAGTGTTTGATGGGACAGTGCGTACACATTCCACACTCACTGACTGCGGATTTACGAAGCGGATACTGGGGATATTATCCGTCTGCTGGGCGCCTCCTCCCGAAGACTCACTCTCTCTGGTTATTATAACACGCGATGCCGAGTCTCCTAGTTTAGCTCGACACAGCTTCCATTGTACTGAAAGCGAGCTCAGATTCAGCACCTCACGAGGACTGTAACACGAGACGGATAATTACCTGCTGACTCCTCCAGGTGTGGATCACCTGATAATTTAAAAATTCTCATCCTTTGTTTTCAAATCCCTCCATGGCCTACACCCCTCCCTATCTCTGTAACCCTCCTCTAGCCTCACACCGCTATCTCTAACCTCCTCCAGCCCCACAACCCTCCCTATCTCTGTAAACCCCTCCAGCCCCACAACCCTCCCTACCTCTGTAACCTCCTCCAGCCCCTACAACCCTCCCTATCTCTGTAACCTCCTCCAGCCCCACAACCCTCCCTATCTCTGTAACCTCCTCCAGCCCCTACAACCCTCCCTATCTCTGTAACCCTCCTCCAGCCCTACAACCCTCCCTACCTCTGTAACCTCCTCCAGCCCCGACAACCCTCCCTATCTCTGTAACCTCCTCCAGCCCTACAACCCTCCCTATCTCTGTAACCTCCTCCAGCCCTACACCCCTCCCTATCTCTGTAACCTCCTCCAGCCTCACAACCCTCCGAGATCTCTGCGCTCCTCCAATTCTGGCCTCTTGAGCATCCCCCAATTTCCATCACTCCACCATTGGCGGCCGTGCCTTCAGCTGCCTGGGCCCCGAGCTCTGGAATTCCCTCCCTAAACCTCTCTCGCTCACTTTTAAGACGCTCCTTAAAACCGACCACTTTGTCCAAGCCTTTGGTCACCTGTCCAAATATCATTGAAACTTATAAAATTCTAACAGGACTAAACAGACTAGATGCAGGAAGGATGTTCCCGATGGCGGGGGAGTCCAGAACCAGGGGTCACAGTCTAAGGATAAGGGGTAAGCCATTTAGGACTGAGATGAGGAGGAATTTCTTCACCCAGAGAGTGGTGAACCTGTGGAATTCTCTACCACAGAAGGCAGTGGAGGCCAATTCATTAAATATATTCAAGGAGTTAGATATATTTCTTAAGGCTAAAGGGATCAAGGGATATGGGGAGAAGGCAGGGACCGGGGACCGAGTTTGGATGATCAGCCATGATCTCATTAAATGGCGGAGCAGGCTCGAGGGGCCGAATGGCCGACTCCTGCTCCTATCTTCTATGTTTCTATGTTTCTATCTCCTGATGTGGCTCGGTGTCAATGTTTGTCCGATTTACGCTCCTGTGAAGCGCCTTGGGTCGTTTTACTATGTTAAAGGCGCTATATAAATGCAGGTTGTTGTTGGTGCAGTCTCCAACCTGGTGCGAACTGAACCGGGCGACGAGACCCAGGACTTCACCCGAGGGTGTCAGCTTTAACTTTGATTCTGTGGGGTGGGAGTAAGGGAAGGGATTATTAGCATACCTGCTCCATGGACGATCAAGAAATTAATTCCACCTCCCTCCTGGGTTAGAGAGAGGGGAAATCAGCCAGGGTTCCTGCTCCTGATCACTGTCCAATGACCCCTGGGTTAGAGAGAGGGGAAATCAGCCAGGGTTCCTGCTCCTGATCACTGTCCAGTGACCCCTGGGTTAGAGACAGGGGAAATCAGCCAGGGTTCCTGCTCCTGATCACTGCCCAGTGACCCCTGGGTTAGAGAGGAAATCAGCCAGGGTTCCTGCTCCTGATCACTGTCCAGTGACCCCTGGGTTAGAGAGAGAGGAAATCAGCCAGGGTTCCTGCTCCTGATCACTGTCCAGTGACCCCTGGGTTAGAGAGAGGGGAAATCAGCCAGGGTTCCTGCTCCTGATCACTGCCCAGTGACCCCTGGGTTAGAGAGAGGGGAAATCAGCCAGGGTTCCTGCTCCTGATCACTGCCCAGTGACCCCTGGGTCAGAGAGAGGGGAAATCAGCCAAGGTTCCTGCTCCTGATCACTGTCCAGTGGCCCCTGGGTTAGAGAGAGGGGAAATCAGCCAGGGTTCCTGCTCCTGATCACTGTCCAGTGGCCCCGGGCGGAAGGGGCATGCGGGAGTTGGGAGAGGAAAGGACTCAGCTTGGCTGCGAGGTTCCCCACAGTGGAATAGCCCATCATTCCGTAACTGCACACACGGGAGGAAAAGCCTGAAGCAGCAGAGAGTGTTCCTGACACCTGCAGGACTCAACCCCTTCGGGGAGAGGGGTTGGGGAAGAAAGGAATCCGTGCATTGCGACCCCACCCCGACCAGCATGGTCCGTCTGCGGCCTGCACTATGTTGCAAAATACCACGTTCATTGGATTTAATCTTACAATTTAAACATGAACGTGATCATTAAACGCCCGAGGGGCTCAATGAGTCTCCAGTCTGGGTGTAAGAGGACCAGCGAGGCCGTTTACATTGAGCGCTCCCAAATACAACAGTCATTGGGCCTGGCCGGTTTCCATGGCGACGTGAGCCTTAGTTACCCACTTCGCATTTAGTTTGCATTGACAGTAGGCTCCCTAGGTATGGAAAGTGGTTCACGTTGTCCAAGGCCTTGTCGTGGATTTTGATAATTGGGGGGCGGTACTGTGTGATGGGGGCAGGTTGGTAGAGGATCTTTGTCTTACGGATATTTAGTGTAAGGCCTATGCTCTCGTACGCTTCGGTGAAGGTGTTGACGATGGTTTGGAGTTCGGCCTCAGAGTGAGCGCAGACACAAGCATCGTCTGCATACTGTAATTCGACAACAGAGGATGGGACGACCTTGGATCTGGACTGGAGGCGACGGAGGTTGAACAGTTTCCCGTTCGTTCTGTAAATTAGCTCCACTCCAGCGGGGAGCTTACTGAGGGTGAGATGGAGCATTGCAGCCAGGATGATCGAGAAGAGCGTTGGTGCGATGACACAGCCTTGCTTGACCTCGGTCCGTACGTGAATTGGGTCTGTGGTGGATCCGTTGGTCAGGATCACGGCTTGCATGTCGTCGTGCAGCAAGTGGAGGGTGGTGACAAGCTTTTGAGGGCAGCCGAATTTGAGGAGGGCACTCCATAATCCCTCACGGTTGATCAGCTCCGATGGACGGGCCACATCGTCCACATGCCCGATACGAGATTCCCAAAACAAGCGCTCCACTCGGAGCTCCGACACGGCAAGAGAGCCCCAGGTGGGCAGAGGAAACGCTTCAAGGACACCCTCAAAGCCTCCTTGAAAAAGTGTAACATCCCCACCGACACCTGGGAATCCCTGGCCCAAGACCGCACAAAGTGGAGGAGAAGCATCCGGGAAGGCGCCGAACACCTTGAGTCTCTTCACCGGGAGCAAGCTGAAGCCAAGCGCAAGGAGCGCAAAGAGCGCACGTCAACCCAAGCACCCCACCCACCCGCCCCTTCAACCACCGTCTGCCCCCACCTGTGACAGAGACTGTCGGTCCCGCATTGGACTCATCAGTCACCTGAGAACTCATTCTTAGTGTGGAAGCAAGTCATCCTCGGTTCCGAGGGACTGCCTAAGCAGTTGTTTGCATTCCAGTGACAAATGTATAAATGCACTGCGCCCGATGAGATTTGTGTCACATTCAGCTGTGAACTTCAATTAACTGACGGAAACCTCGGCCTTCTATTCACCCTCCGAGTGCGGGGAGGGGAGGAAGATTCAGTCACAGGATTTCAATCATCATCAATATAAATTCATTCGCACTGGAACATGTTCATTAGAACAATGCAGATCACGGGGTGGGACAAGGGAAGTCTTCACTGTTAAGACGGGATGGGACAGGTGGACGGGCGCAGGCCGATTCCAGTGGTTGAGGGGGTCACAGCTACAAGAGTAAACGAGTTGAGAGGCTGTGCAATTCCCTGCCGGGGAAAGGGGCTGAGGCAGAAGCGGGCAACTCTCACGATTAGGTTGGATACGTGTATGAAGAAATACAGGAACAGGGCAGGTACAGCACGGGTTAGATACAGAGTAAAGCCCCCTCTACACTGTCCCATCAAACACTCCCGGGGCAGGTACAGCACGGGTTAGATACAGAGTAAAGCTCCCTCTACAC